>NW_021633331.1:0-32184 GCF_004799145.2 Neltuma alba | reverse complement strand
GAAGAGAATTAGCTAGACTTGCAATGACAAGATTTGCAACAGATTACTTACACTAAGTTGCATATAGCAGCAAAAGAATGCTCTTTGAACCATGTTTGCTTCAAACAATTGGGTTTCTAGTTCTTTTGCAGTAAAGTTGAGAGGGTAAGCAAGCAAGTGGCAGACAAGGTTTTTGGGGATTCTAGATTTTAGAGTTCCATCCAATATTACTTAAAATGAGAGTCCGCTTGTAAAATTTTTGAGACTTGTAAATGGTGAATCTGAACCTGCAATGCCATATATTTATGAAACAACGGACAAAACCAAAAAAGAAATTGCTAACAATTTTGAAAAGAAGGAGTTAAGGTATGAAAAAGTATGGAAGATCATCAATACTCATTGAAATTTGCAACTGCATAGACCCCTCCATGCGGCTGCCTACTTTTTTAATCCCAAGTTCTTGATTCTCTGTGGTGAGGAAAAAGGCAAGGATGATGTGGAGCTTAGCTTAGTCAGTGGAAGAATAGACCCCCTGAAGATTCCAACTGGGAATCTTATGACTTGGTTGCTGCATAATTTCCATCCTTCTGCCTTGAGGACAAGGCTCATTTTCAAGGAGGAGTAATGATAGGATTCAACGTCCTCTCTTAGCATACTCCAGGAGGAGGCTTTAAGTTTTAAGGGTCGTTTTATGGTTTAGTTAGGCTTATCCTATGTTATTGTTGGTTGCTGTTGGTTATTAAGTAGTTTATGACAGTTTTATGTTCAATTATCGTATGTATGGTATTTAACTTAATGTTGTAAGACAAGGCAGATATCTATGAAGTATTATTTAGTTGTCTCCTGTCTTTTCTCCCTTTCTATAATTCATATACCGGTTCTAGAAAACAAATTCTCTCTTCTCTCTTTATTTCAATTCTACCTTTCCCTCCTAATCCTTCTCCTAGTCCTATCACATAGCATGTAGAGCAGTTCTCATAACCACCACAGTAAATTCATTCTATGACAGAATAAAAAATGATGAGAAAGTCACAAAAACCCTCTTTTTTTAAAAAAAAAAAAAAATCATGTCACAGTACCCATATTGGTATCAAGAAATTTTCATAAACCAAGTGTTTGCACCAAGATACTGTCAACTCTATCATATAAATTTTTCATGTAACAAATTGCACAGATGCATACCGTCTTCCAGCCATCAGGATCCAAGCATGCTGTAATTTTTGTATTGATCCCAGGCAATGGTCCAGGCTCTCGGGTAATCTTTCCCCCAGCAAGTTTAACAGCTTCTGCAGTTTTGTAAACATCATCGGTGCCTATTGCAATCTGAAAAGGGTAAACACAGAAAAAAAGAATTAAATTCTAGAAAGGATCATCTAACAGGAGGTAAGAAAATTTTATGAAGAAACACGATGTAGTTCATTTTTAAAGAAAATCTTGTATAAAGACTACATCTGTTTGCTTAATTAAAAAAAAAAAAAAAACCTATAGATATCACAATCACACAATGAAAACCTCAGCAGAAATGTTGAGGACGTCATGGGCCTGGCCCAAAATAAACTGTTTTAGTTTCAGATTTTACAAGTTATTATTAGCTGCTATTATTTCCAGATTTTGCAATTTCTACTCTGATTTGATTATGTTTTAAATTATTCCCTGATTTATGTGATGGCCGATCCTAGTGAGAATGTGAGATACTACAGCCTAGGATGTGCATCAATAATAGTGCCTTTAGCTACTCAATAAAGATAAGTTTTTCTGGGCAAACATCTCTAGGAGAAGTTTTTAAAGGATCTAAAGAATTGAAATAGAAGAACTATTGTCTACCTGAGCATAACCATTTCCTTTGTCATATTCAGTGACTCCGTAGTTGTAAGTCAACTCCATAACAGCACTTTTATCTTCAGGACCATAACCAAGCATAGCGATGGTATACTATCAAAAGACAAGGGTGATCAAAGGGTCAGATGTAAGAAAAGCAAACTACATGCCCAAAGTACTAAATAAGGTGATAATGAACATTTTTTGAGGCATAAAAAAGCAATCAAGATGGGACCTCAGAATTGTCAATAAATCTCAAGATTTATAAAAACAGTTCGGCACACAAAAGTTTTCAACTCAAATATAAATCAGAATATAATAGAGGTTAAGTTCAGTTCTAACTCCAGAGGATTTACACAAAAATTATATCCATAACTGCCTCTAATAATTCTACTATAACATCACGTTGACCTTACAATTTTACTAAAGTCAATCAGTGCCTTCTCCAATGTAAGATTTTGGATAGTTAATAGGAGCGAGAACTTGATATTTGTATAAACGATAATTAAGATCAGTTTTCCGCTCCACTTTAGGTTTTAATTCAACATTACTCGGCATGTCAACCAAACAATTGACCAGAGGGTAAAGTAACATGTTAGTGAGAATCAATTCATAAATAAAACATACTCAAGAATAATTGACAAGGAAACTGAAATGCATAAATATCAATAGAATAACAGTACTATTGCAGGAAATTTCCTGCAAGGAAAAATCACATCTCAGAAGATTTGGACATTTCCTTCCCTTGATTTATTCATAAAACGATCTATCTCTTCCCCTCAAGCTTATTTTTTCTGTACAGGTGATAGGGTATTAGTATCCGTAGTGCAGGAGACAAAACCCTGATATTGCCGTGGATAATAAGATCTAATCTGCTGAGTACCAAGCACTTTTTATTAAGGGGAGCAGAAATACGCATAAAAGTAAGTAGAGCATTGTACCTTGTACTCCGGGTTATCTCGAGTTCGAAGAAGCTCCATACCAAGAGCCTAAACAGCAAGCACCCACCAAAATTACTCAACACAGGGCAATATAAACAGTAAGACCATAAGCAAGCATCAGAACAGCATTGACCCTCACCTTCTCATAAAATTCAATGGAACGTTGAAGGTCACCTACTCGAAGCATTACTTGGCATAAAGGCTCAGGTGTGGGTCCTCTTTCCAGAAGCTCAAATTTATAACCATCAGGATCTTCAATAAATGCAATTACTGTTTTGCCTCCTTGACAGGACCAGGCTCTCTTGTTATTTTGCCACCCTTGGCCCGTACAAGTTCCACCGTTTTTGCAACCTAGTAGAATTTCCCTTGAAGATGTCAATTAAAGCATCAATGGAGAATAAATTTTGATGTGCCAAGGAACAAAACTAGCGCCCCAACTGCCACATCATCCAAAAGAGAAGAAAGAAAACAGACCAATTACACACTAGGCAGCATGCATACTTGAGAATAAGGGGAACTCCCAGAAACAAAAACAGTAAGATAGGCAAAGAAGTTTATAAAGGACACTAATGGGTATAAAAGGTTCAGCAAACTTACATCCTCAACAGCAATACCAAAATGGCCAAATCCAGTTCCAATATCATACTTGTCAACTCCATAATCTGAAATATTTGTAAACAAAATGAATATAAACTGGAAGACTTCAACTGCATGGGCTTATATGATTGACATCAGAAAATGCGAGCTGCAATATGAGAGGTTGTCAAGAAGTTCTGGCCCTTGCATCTTAAGAGGAGATCAAAAACTTAGTCAGACACTCACTGTATGTCAGTTCAATAACAAAGTGTGAATCTTCAGGACCATATCCAAGAAAAGCATTAGTATATTTCTCCTCTGGTATGTCACGCTTTCTCAGCAGCTTCATTCCTAGGCATTCTGTATAAAATCTGAAATAAGAAGCATTTTCTCCCTCAAAAACTCATTCCACAACTTGGTTCTATTGAAGACTACATAAGATTCTAGAGATAAGTAATTTGTATTTCATTTGAATATACTTTATGGTCCTGTCCAAGTCACCAACACGATAAAACGACATGAAGCATTCTCCTCTTGTCTTGTTTGACCCACTCAAGTACATTTTCTGGTGAAGCAGCTGTGCTTGCCTGGCACACAATCCCAGTTGCTATCAATCCCGTGCGGCTCCCATCTCGTCTCAAAAGCCTGGGTGCTTTCAGGCCAAAGCTATGGGACTGAGGAATAGCTGGACAACAACCCACATGACAATTTCAGTTCATCTAAATCAATTAAAATAGAATATCATCTATTATCAGTATCAATGTAATATAAAGTACTACCCAATAACAACGTTCACAAAGCAGCAACATTAGAGTATTTTTCCTCAACACAGGTCATTGGCACTGAGTAAGTAAAATACAGAATTAAAAAGTGATGCATTGGGAAAAGAAAGAACAACAAAAATATGAATTTCACAGTCCATAATACCACTGCAGTGGTTCATGAAGATTAAGTGTAGTCGACTACTTGCATTTTTTTTTTGGGGGGGGGGGACGTGGGAGAAAATGAAATGATGCATGTATCATATGGGGGACAGCGGGTGATCAGTCCTATGTAATAATCATTCTGGCAAATAAGTTCACGCGAGATTGCAGGACAGGCCACAAGTCTAATCGTAGCCGTATAAATATCCAAATCTATTTCTCCCCATAGCCCGCTGTAATATACTCCTCCCACGAAAGCTCTGTCATGGTAATAACTAGATTTAAATGAAAGCGCTAGCCAGTATTTCCGATGTAAAACTGTCAACTTGAAATAAAAATTGTCAGGTCTTCGAGTTGACACGTAAATAGCAAGAAAACGCATCAAATTATAAATTATTCGTCTGGCGACTAAAAGGCTTATTCACCAAGAGAACAATCCAATTGTAAGGTGATTTAATGTTTTTTCTTTTGCCAACTAATTGTAATGTGATTTAATACCTCACGAAAATAACGGAACTTTAGCAATAGGAACACCGAAATCTGAATAGAGTCAGAGAGCGAGAGAGAGCCTACCGCTGCCAAGATGAGAGAAGGAGATGGGCCGAAAGGGGCCACAGGAAGAGAGGGAAGGGAAGAAACGAGAACCACCGATTAACCTGAAGGACGAGAGAGAAGGTCGAATCGAAGACGCTATGGGAATTACTCTCACCATTTCTCGGCCTCTGTGGGCAGCCGGAATAGCTCAGTACTAGGAACGAACAGTGAGGTTGATATAAGTCCTACTCCATTAAATGCTTTTCTTCCGCGTCTAATGTGAGGAAATAAAGAATCTTTGTCGCGTTCCGCGATTGATGTATTTCTTTTCTGTCGCGTCCAATCAAAAGATGTCACGAAAAGGGGGGCGGCGTGGCATGTGGATTTGAGTGCCGTACGTACGAGCCTACGTGTGGTGTTTTGCATTGGGCCACAATCTCCTTTCTAGGGATTAGGCGCTTCCTGTTCCAGGCGCTCTCTCTGCTAATTTCTTTACATTTTTGAAAATGCATTGTTCCGAATCAATGCCCTCTTTCAGTCCCCAAAAACAAAAACAAAAATCATTCCTCTTTTGTTTGTTGTTTTTGCGCCATCAATCATAAATTTCAATAACAATAATCGTCAATAATCAATCATCATCCATCAATAATCATCAATAATGAATACCGTAGAATTCTCTAACCGCTGTTTGGATGGAAAAAAATCAGGAAAAAAAAGAAAACTAGAGCAAAAACTAATAAGAGAAATGGGTTTTTCTTACTTACTTGGATAGGAGATAAAATGTGTAAAAAAAAAAAGGTGGAAGAGAAAATAAACAGTCATTTTGTCTCTAAATTTTCTCTCTATTTTGGTTTGGGGGGGGGGGGAGATTTTCATGTTTGCCTCCCCCTGTGACTTCCTTAATTCTTCTTCTCTATGTTTTTTTTATTATATTTAAAAAATATTTACTTTTTATTTTTTATGTTAAAAAAATATTTTATTAAATAACTAGGTTTTTGAAATATAATAATCTGAAAACGTATATAAATCAAATAACTTGATTTAAAATTATTTGATGATGCTAATATTAATATAATTTTTCTATTATATTATTTAATTTAATTTAATTTTAAATATGATATATTTGGATAAGAATACTTTAGTCATTTAGATATTTGCTTATTTTTTCTTCCTATGTTTTTTTGTATATTTAAACAAGATGAATGATAACATTTTTCTCCTTATTTCCTTTCATCTCATTTTCTCTTCTCTCGACTTTTCTTCTCATCCAATCAGAGCATAAAAGTTTTGAGGACTAATTCATGTGAAAGTTTTAGGTGTCCTTTTTTTTTCATTCTTTTGGCACATGTAGGGATTTTTGCCATTTATTGTGGGCCTTTTCATCTCCCTTTGAATTGCGAGTTGGGAGTTCATAGGTTCTTGGCTTTGGTTCCTATAAATAGGGGGTTATGGGTGAACTTCCATGCTAGTGTTTTTGAGCAGTTGTCTCTCTGTGAAGAGTTACATGGCGGTGACAAAATCAGGGAAAGTTGATGAATTGTTATTTGATTCTTTACCTTCTTGTGGCTTACTTTGTTGTCTGTTCGTTTGCTTTCTTATTTCTTTTCCCATGTATTCTTAGCCTTTTTTTGTACATTGTGACATTTTTTTGGGGTCATATTATGTGCTTTCTAGTCGGGATTATTCACTGTTATGGTCCTTTTCGACTTTTTAATTAAGAATGATGATTCATTCGAATCGTCCTTGAGACGTCACAAACTAATAATGAGTTAGCTGATTTTTTTCATCTTTATTTGCATTCGAGTTTTGTTGCTATCATTTCTGGTTTGCATCCTGATGACTGGGTTAGTTCAAGGGCAATCATTTTACTTGCATTCTGACTGGTGAGGTTGCAAATGGAGCTTATCAAAAGCTGTTGCTGGCTCGGAGTATGGCTTGGGTATTGGTGCGGTCTCTCAAGATTGAGAGATATGGAGGTACTGAATATCCACAACAAATATTTGATCCTCCACTGGGGCTCGCCACTCTTTTCCTATTTGTTAGTTACTTACAAGAAAAAAGTTTTTTTTACTAAATATAAGTCACTTACAAAGTAATTAATTAATGAGCTTTTTTGTAATTTTTAATAGTCTTACTTTAATAAAAGCAAATGGGAAAAATTATTAATTTAATGCATTTATTCGTTTGCGGGCTTGAGTAACAAGTTATTTATAAATAGCAACAGTACTATTTTGTCTCATTTGTGTGAAATTATTAAACTGCGTTTGGTAGGAAACATTGAAAATGAGATATTAAGATTAGGAATGCAACTGAGAAAATTTATTAAAAAAGTGTTTAATATAAGAGATTGCTTGTTATATGGGATAAGTTAAATCCACTTATGTGCGATTGGAGAATACCATGGGGAGAAGTGGTATTTCCCAATCCCACCTCTATGGGTTTGCCTAATCATATATAATAAATAATTACTCATGCTAAATACTTCTCTGGTCTTTAATATAAGACCTATTTAACTAATTTGATTATATTAAGGAAGTTAGGTAAGTTAGTTAATTATAAAAAATGTGACACGTTTTTCCTAAAATACCATAATCATCTTTCTTAATACCCCTTCTTCCTCTTCTACTCGATTATGGTTGAGGGAGTATCTATAGGGGTAATTTAGAGAAAATTGATAAATATGATAAATGAGTCTTGTATTAAGGACCAAAACCAACTCAATAATTAGGTCTTATATCAAGGACCGAAAGAATACTATTGTAATGATTTTTGTCAATTATAATCCCAATCTTTTATTTTTAATACTTCGTAGCAAACGGTACTTTAGATTCTTTCATAGGCTGCACAATTGTCTAAAATTGTGGGAACTCAACCAAAGTTGAATTCGATGCTATGGGTTTTACGGAGCACATGTATGGGCTATTGAAGTGCTTTGGATTGGAGTGTCCATTGTTGTTGTTTTGTTTGTTCTTTTTGCCTTTGGTTGTGAGGGTAGGCATGAGGCCTAGGGCTTCTCTAGTTTGTTTCCTGCGTTTTATGGTCATGGAGGAAGCGAGTAGCAATTGTTGAGTCGTTGGTTGAAGCGGAGGCATTGTTTCTGGGTTTGGGAATTGAAAGGACCTGGGTATTGCGAGAATGTAAAACATTTATTCGGAAAAATGTCATGATCAAGCCATTTGCTTATCATCGTTACGTGGCTGTAATTCCTTCCACCAAGATCAAAACATTTATTTTTATGCGTTCTTTGGAAAACAAAGGGGTTGCTTTTTGCATTGGCCATTTAATAAAATTGGGATTTTGATTCTGCCAATCAATATTTGTTATTTGCATTTCTATCTAAGATGTTATTGTGCTAATGAAGTTGATATTTTTGCAAGAGTAAATATTACTTTTGGGTTTTGTGTAATTGTGTTTGAGTTTCCTGAATTTTTGTTGTAAGTTTAAGACAAACAAATCAGTTATTAATTATTTCAAAAATAATAAATAAATAAATAATCATTCTCACTGGATAAATAAATGACCATTCTCATTATCAGTGTGGTAGTATTTAATTTATACTTGTGACTTTGTTTCATTCTCTCTGTAGTTTGATTCCGGTTATAACGTTATCCTTTTTTTTTTCCCCCCGGTGAAGGTACGTTATGTAATTTTTTCTTTGGATAACAATTAATTTATATATAATCGTGATCCTTTTTTTTTTCCGGTGAATGTACGTTATGTAATTTTTTCTTTGGATAATAATTAATTTATATATAATCGTGACTCTGTTTCATTCTCTGATTAGTTTGATTCCGGTTACAACTTACAACGTTGCTGCTTTTTGCGGCTTTTTTTTTTTGCCTGATTTTTGTGGCTGTACATTATGTAGTTTATTTTTTGATCAGAAGTGTTTAATTTATGGAGTATCAAAATATACAGTATTTTTTGCTTATTGATTAGTGTATAATGTGCATTCTCATTGGTTTTAATGTTTTAATGCATGATTTCCCCTAATATATAATACACATAGAAACCGCAATCTCTATGCTTTAATGTTTTACATGAAGGCGCATGGAGGTACACAATAATTGATGATGACTGATCATATCACCAAGAGAGCAAAACAAATAAAAAATTAAAAAAATCATCACTGATCAGTTATGCGTAGTTTAATGTCACTGAATTTAAGATCAATTCAAGGAAATAAGAATTATGAACTGTTCGCTACTTCGCCACACGTGCTGAATTTTATTGTTAGTTATTACTCCTACGGTCTTTAATAGTAGATCCTAATTATTATGTTGATTTTGATCCTAAATATAAGACATATTTCTTATATTTATTAGTTTTTCTAAATTATCCTTATAGATACTTCCTAAACCATAATCAAGTAGAAATAGGAGAAAGGATATTAAGAAAGATAATTATGGTGTTTTTTAAACACGTCATATTTCTTATAACTAACTAACTTACCTTATTTTTTTAATCTAATAAAATTAGTTAAATAGGTCTTATATTAAGAATTGGAGAAATATTTGTTTGGATTTAAAGTGTTTAAATATTTCGACCAAAAAAATTGTTTAAATACTTTTTAGCCAACTGTTCAAATTTACATGTAGACTAGGTATACATTAATAATAATATTATTATTAATATTCCATTATGAATCTGACATCAATTGAAGGAACTATTCAACGATAAGAAATTAATTTAATCAAGAAATTAATTCTCGAGAACAATGTTAAAAAAATACATTTCTCATATGTTAAAAAAAAATTTCTTAAAATTTTCAGTATTATTTTACTGTTAGGCAATTATATTGCTTTCCATTGATTTAGATAAGTAAAATCTTAGTAGTACCTTCATTCAATATATTGATGTCATTATTTACAAAAGATCATTTATATTACTGTGAAATAATTCTTGTGTCAATCAAGACAGTTTAAAACTCAAGACTGTTTTTTTAGGGAAAAAAAACCAAGACTGTTAGATAAGAAACGGGATTTTAATATTTTTTTATATTTTTTTAAAAACTAAATCAAAACTCAAGACTGTTTGATAAGATTCATTATCATAGTGTTCGCCAATCAGCCCGCCCTAAATTGAATAACGATCAAGAGGATTGCATAACTAATTCAACTAATACTTGAATATGTGAATATAACAGTTAAGGCAGAAAAGCATAATCAAAATATCAAAGAAGCAAAAGAATCGAAGAAGATCAGAATATGGCAGTACTTCCTAGTTATGCGAAAACTATGAACAAGCTACAAGTTGCTCGCTCAAAAGATGAAAAAATCTATGCAATGAGGCAACTAGTTTCTGTACTAAAACATCTGGAGCCACGCAACGAGAATACTATCACTGAGCACTTTAAGTTGTTCCGGAAAAGGCCTTATGATAGCAACTGGTGGGGACTGGTTTTGAGCGAAAGGACCATGGAAGATTCTTTATTGGGTCTTTTAACCCAAGAGGAAGTCATAGAAAATGGGGTTAATGTTCATGTCTATAATACTAATGGAAAAGAGTATAATATAAGGATAAAAAAATTTGGTGGTCGATATTATTCCATTAAAGCCCAACAATTCTACGAATTCTGTCATATGTAAGGGTATTAAGAATATTAGGTTTACATATTATAAGCCCAATAAGAAAGACAGGCTTAGAATAAATTATTCTAGATTATTCTTTAGTGTAATTTGTAAAGCATTGTACACGTGTATTATTTACATTCTTTTTAGGGTTTCTCAATGCCCATTTATTGTAATCCTGTACAGAGCACTATTCAAAGACAATATAACACAATATCCAAATCCTTAGAAACATTTCGTGGTATCAGAGCTACCAGGCTAGCCACCATGTCAGAGTCTCATAATGAAAGCAAAGTTGCACACGACGCCAACCCTTTCACATCTGCAGGCGAAGCAACCAGTGGGGACTCCAGCTCCATTATATTTGCATCTTTACTCACCAAGCCGACAAAGAAGACCAACACGTTATTTCAAGGACGTTTTGTCAAGCTAGATAGGATTAACTACTCAATTTGGCTAACTCATGTTCTCTCGATTATCAAAGGATATGAGCTTGAAGGTTTCATAAATGAGACCAAGCCTTGTCTTCCCCAGTTCATCACTGAAAATGGATCTTCCAAACTGAATCCTGCTTTTGAAGATCCAGAATCTGCCAATAAAATTCTTTTTGGTTGGCTTCTCAACACTATGACTTTAGAAGTTTCATCAGAGATAATAGGAGTATCAACTTCTGTCGGTCTTTAGAGTGCTACTAAGCAACTCGTAGGAGCCCAGATGAAGTCGCATCTGCTCATGCTTCGTACTGAACTATAGCGCAACCAAAAGGGAAGCTAAAAGATGTTTGAGTATCTGGTTAAGATGAAGAATCTTGCTAACTAGCTTAAACTAGCAGGAAGTCCTTTACCTCTGCCTAATCTAATCATCTAAGCACTTGCAGGATTAGATGTTGATTACAGCCTCGTGGTTGTCCAAGTTTCAAAATAAGCAAAAGAGATAACATTAATAGAGTTTCAAACTGAACTACTTACATTTGAGAACAGACTTGACTAGTTAAATCAGATAGCTAAACTCTCCCTCATAAAAAACTATGTTCACTTTGCTTGCACTGGCTCTGGATCATCCTCTAGAAGCAACTGGCAAGGAGCTTGAAATGGCAGAGGGTGCTGTGGCCGAGGAAGAAATGGAAGAGGAGGCCGTGGTAACTATAATAGTTGCAATAGCAACTGCAGTAACAATAATGAAAGCATTAAGTGTCAACTGTGTCCTAACAAAGGTCACATTATAGATGATTGCTGTTATTGATATGACAAATCTTTTCATTTTGGTTCAGGTAACAGAAGGCAAGGCGAAAGCTACAGGAACAATAACTTCTCTAAGTATGACAATAGTGCCTACTGGGCCACACCAGAAACAGTAAATGATGACGCCTGATATCTTGATAGTGTTGCTACTAGTCATGTGACTAATGACCCTAATAAGGTAGATAAGATTGCTAAACTCAGTGGTAAGATGAATGTTGTTGTTGGATATGGTTTTAAACTTGGAGTAGAGAGAGTAGGGAATTTTGCTATTCAAAATGTGCCTGATGAAAGTGTTAAACCCCAAGAAATACTATATACTCCTAAGATATAGAAAAATTTAATCAGTGTGTACAAAGTGGCTTCTGATAACCATGCTTATGTGGTACTTAACTCTAGTGGTATTTTTGTAAAGGATCAAGAAATAGGGAAGATAATGCTGCAAGGAGCTCCTGCAAATTTGATCATCCAGAATTTAGGGCAAAGATCCCTATACATATTCATTTCTCAGTTACAAAAAAAAAGGGTGCTATGAGGGCCATCGTAAGGTCTCTGAGACGCTGCTTCTCTGATGATTCTAAGCCCTATCTCACTCCCAGTCAACCACTCCTGAGCTTCATAAATGCATCTAAGCAAATTGTTTCATGCAACTGGGAACAATGGCGGTATCAGAATCATAGGACTCTCAGTCTGGAGCCTTCCCCATCTGAGTTTGTCAATTCCGGTAGAGCTTTCACCCAAAATCTATATATAATTACACAAGAAAATCAAACTGATGTGCGTCACACGTTTTATTTCTAGAATATTTGTAATTTTGATGTAGCGCGTTTTGGTATTTTACTTAGAATGTATGCTTTTTTAGAGTTGTTTTCTAACTCAAGAACAAGCCGCACTGCGAAATAAAACATTCATACCACTTATTCTTGTTCTAAACCCTCCATCTAGGTGCTCTTTAAATACTCTTTATAAACGCACAACACATCTTTAATCAGTGTGTACAAAGTGGCTTCTGATAACCATACTTATGTGGTACTTAACTCTAGTGGTATTTTTGTAAAGGATCAAGAAATAGGGAAGATAATGCTGCAAGGAGCTCCTGCAAATTTGATCATCCAGAATTTAGGGCAAAGATCCCTATACATATTCATTTCTCAGTTACAAAAAAAAAGATGCTATGAGGGCCATCGTAAGGTCTCTGAGACGCTGCTTCTCTGATGATTCTAAGCCCTATCTCACTCCCAGTCAACCACTCCTGAGCTTCATAAATGCATCTAAGCAAATTGTTTCATGCAACTGGGAACAATGGCGGTATCAGAATCATAGGACTCTCAGTCTGGAGCCTTCCCCATCTGAGTTTGTCAATTCCGGTAGAGCTTTCACCCAAAATCTATATATAATTACACAAGAAAATCAAACTGATGTGCGTCACACGTTTTATTTCTAGAATATTTGTAATTTTGATGTAGCGCGTTTTGGTATTTTACTTAGAATGTATGCTTTTTTAGAGTTGTTTTCTAACTCAAGAACAAGCCGCACTGCGAAATAAAACATTCATACCACTTATTCTTGTCCTAAACCCTCCATCTAGGTGCTCTTTAAATACTCTTTATAAACGCACAACACATCTTTAATCAGTGTGTACAAAGTGGCTTCTGATAACCATGCTTATGTGGTACTTAACTCTAGTGGTATTTTTGTAAAGGATCAAGAAATAGGGAAGATAATGCTGCAAGGAGCTCCTGCAAATTTGATCATCCAGAATTTAGGGCAAAGATCCCTATACATATTCATTTCTCAGTTACAAAAAAAAAGGTGCTATGAGGGCCATCGTAAGGTCTCTGAGACGCTGCTTCTCTGATGATTCTAAGCCCTATCTCACTCCCAGTCAACCACTCCTGAGCTTCATAAATGCATCTAAGCAAATTGTTTCATGCAACTGGGAACAATGGCGGTATCAGAATCATAGGACTCTCAGTCTGGAGCCTTCCCCATCTGAGTTTGTCAATTCCGGTAGAGCTTTCACCCAAAATCTATATATAATTACACAAGAAAATCAAACTGATGTGCGTCACACGTTTTATTTCCAGAATATTTGTGATTTTGATGTAGCGCGTTTTGGTATTTTACTTAGAATGTATGCTTTTTTAGAGTTGTTTTCTAACTCAAGAACAAGCCGCACTGCGAAATAAAACATTCATACCACTTATTCTTGTCCTAAACCCTCCATCTAGGTGCTCTTTAAATACTCTTTATAAACGCACAACACATCTTTAATCAGTGTGTACAAAGTGGCTTCTGATAACCATGCTTATGTGGTACTTAACTCTAGTGGTATTTTTGTAAAGGATCAAGAAATAGGGAAGATAATGCTGCAAGGAGCTCCTGCAAATTTGATCATCCAGAATTTAGGGCAAAGATCCCTATACATATTCATTTCTCAGTTACAAAAAAAAAGGTGCTATGAGGGCCATCGTAAGGTCTCTGAGACGCTGCTTCTCTGATGATTCTAAGCCCTATCTCACTCCCAGTCAACCACTCCTGAGCTTCATAAATGCATCTAAGCAAATTGTTTCATGCAACTGGGAACAATGGCGGTATCAGAATCATAGGACTCTCAGTCTGGAGCCTTCCCCATCTGAGTTTGTCAATTCCGGTAGAGCTTTCACCCAAAATCTATATATAATTACACAAGAAAATCAAACTGATGTGCGTCACACGTTTTATTTCTAGAATATTTGTAATTTTGATGTAGCGCGTTTTGGTATTTTACTTAGAATGTATGCTTTTTTAGAGTTGTTTTCTAACTCAAGAACAAGCCGCACTGCGAAATAAAACATTCATACCACTTATTCTTGTCCTAAACCCTCCATCTAGGTGCTCTTTAAATACTCTTTATAAACGCATAACACATCTCTAAAACAGCATATAGCTGGGCCTATAAAAACAGGCAACTAATTTCCATACTAAAACATTGGAAGCCACACAATGAGAATACTGTTACTGGGCACTTTAAGTTGTTTCAATAAAAGCATTACAATAGCAACAGGCAGTGATAAATCCTAATTTTAATATATTAATTGATATTTTTTTAAGGATATTTATCAATTAAAGTAGGATAAACTGCGTTGATTATGGAGATTTTGAATTAAATACTGATTGCATGAAATTAGAGATTTAATAGGAAAACTTATCATATTTTTATCTATTTTTAAATAATGGATTTTGGATTATATGATAGTATCTTAATTTATCTCTTGCAGACCTTAACAAAAAGGAAATAAAGATAATAGAAAGCTGAAAGGGGGGGAAGGGAATTGGAAATACAACTTAGGCATTAAGCATCAGATGATTATATCTTAATTGATTCATGAAAAAAAAAGGAAGCTCGAATTGCGATATCCACCGATTCCAATCCTCCTTCAGATTTGATTCACATATCTATCTATTTTTTCAACTCCAAGATAGAAGCCACGCTGCCTCCTTCAATTCTTTCTATATATACCACCCTCTCCTTAACAATCACACACAAACTCACACAGCCTTTATGTCCTTCATTGCCATATACACACTACAACCACACCATCTGATATTCAACACCCTTCAACATCTTCTTCAATCCTCACGAGTAGCGGTGTGTCGTCCATCCCTTCTATAACCATTATCATCACCTTCGACCATATTCACACTACCTACCATCATACGGCAACACCCATCAATTCCCATCCAACCTCCACAACCTCATGGATTCTTACTCCTTCAAATATGTTGTGGATGCTACTAGAGTCATGAGAGGCTAATTCCATTGTGCTTCTTCGAGATGGAGGAGTAGTTTGAGTTTGGAACTTCATTTAGGGGAGCATTTAGTTTTTCAATTAATTTTCTCTTTGACTTCATTAGATTTTTCCGGTGTTAGGAATATTTTCATTTGATTTGGAGACTGAGGTTATGCGTTATAATTTCTGCTAATTGGATTTTTCAGTTTAATTTGAGTTGTATTACTTGAGATTTGAATTTATATATATTTCCTTTGCATTCATTAAAATTATTTTATCTAGTGTGTTGTTAAATTTTATGATTGAGATGTATTGCAATTGAGTGGCTCCGTGAGCATTCTTTGAGAGAGAAACAAGTTTTATTAACTCAAGTTAAATTACACATCAAGTGATTTTTAAAAGTGACTTAATAGTTTGATTACTATCTAGTATTTAGGTAGTTAAGTGTTAAGTTTACTTAACCCAAACTGTGTTTGGGGTTGTTTTTCTTAACTTGATACATTATTTTACTCCCATATTTTTATTAAGCAAAGATTGCTACATTTTGTTTTCAAAAAGCATTCTCATCACTGATTTTCTAAAAATCCAAATTTACGCTTTTTATTTTTTATTAAAAATACAAAAAAAGTAGTTTAGAATTATTTCTTTATTGTCATAATTAGTTTTATAAAAAAGTAAAAAAATCCCTTTTCAGCCCCTTTATTTTTAATACTTTTGTCATTTAGTTAACTTAAGAACTAATAAAAAGCTCCTCAAGAAACATGACCTGAGTTGTGCTTTACTGCATAATTTGATTTTATTTTTGATTTAATCCAAGACGACTAAAGAGGTTCAAATTAAGCGGGGACAGGTTTTGAGCAAAAGGGCTGTGGAAGATTCTTTATTGGGTCTTTTAACCCAAGAGGAAGTCATAGAAAATGGGGTTGATGTTATGTCTATAGTACTAATGGAGAACAGTATAACATGAGTATAAGAAAATTTAGTGGTCGATATTATTCCCTTAAAGCCCAACAATTCTATGAATTCTATCTTACTCAAGGGTATGAAGAATATTGGGTTTACGTGTTATAAGCCCAATAAGAAAGACAGGCCTAGAATAAATGATTCTAGATTATTTTTTAGTGTAATTTGTAAAGCATTGTACACGTGTATTATTTACATTCTTTCTAGGGTTTCTCAATGGTCAATGCCCTGTTTATTGTAATCCTGTATAGAGCACTATTCAAGGATAATACAATACACTATTCAAATCCCTAGAAACCTTTCTTAGTATCAGAGCTGCCAGGCTAGCCTCCATGTCAGAGTCTCACAATGAAAGCAAAGTTCCACACAATGCCAACCCTTCTGCATCCGCAGTCAAAGCAACTAGTGGGGACTCTAGCTGCATTGTTTCTGTATCTTTATTCACCAAGCTGACAGAGAAGACCAACATGTTATCTCAATGGTGTTTTGTCAAGCTAAACAGGATTAACTATTTAGTTTGACTAATTTATGTTCTCTCGATTATCAAAGGATATAAGCTTGAAGGTTTCATAAATGGGACCAAGCCTTGTCCTCCCAATTCATCACTGAAAATGGAGCTTCCAAACTAAATCCTGCTTTTGAAGATTAGAAATCTGCCGATAAACTTCTTTTTGGTTGGCTTCTCAACACTATGATTTTACAAGTTTCATCAAAGATAAACGGGAGTATCAATTTTTTTTGGTCTTTAGAGTGTGGCTAAGCAACTTGTAGGAGCCCAGATGAAGTCGCATCTGCTCATGCTCTATGCTGAACTACCACGCACCTATAGTGAATGATGACGCCTGGTATCTTGATAGTAGTGCTCCTAGTCATGTGACTAATGACCCTAATAAGCTGGATAAGGTTGCTAAACCCAGTGGTAAGATAAATGTCATCATTGGATGTGGTTTTAAACTTGGAGTAGAAAAAATAGGGAATTCCACTATTCAAAATGTGACCTAATGAAAGTGTTAAACTCCAAGTAATACTACATACTCCTAAGATACAAAAAAATTTAATCAATGTGTACAAAGTGGCTATTTATAACCATGTTGATATGGTATTTAACTCTAGTGGTGTTTTTGTGAAGGATCAGGAAACAGGGAAGATAATGCTAGAAGGAGCTCCAAATAGATTTGGAATGTTTCGTGTTTATGAATAGAAGGCTGATGGTAGTGCTGTTGTTTTTTTTGTTGCCGAAGAAATTGGAGATCCAGTACCTAAGAGTAGTCTTTTTATTAAAAATTCCTGGCATTGTGGAGCAAGACATTGTAGTAGTAAAGTTGTAAATTAGATTATTAGTGATTGTAATTTGAATATTGTTTCTAGTAATGAAAATAAGCCTTTGTTCTGTGAGTCATGCAAGTTTGGCAAAATGCATTCTCTACCTTCTAAAGTATCTACTTTCGGAGAATCTAAACTATTAGAACTAATTCACACAAATCTGTAGGGCCCTCTCCTGTTAATTCTATGAATGGTTATAAGTATTACATACGGTTTCTAAGTGAATATAATCCCTATTCCTGAATCTTTCCTTTAAAAACTAAAGATGAAGCACTATCAACATTATTCAGTTTAAATCCTTTGCTGAAAAACAATTTCAGTTTAGTATAAAGATTGTTCAAAGTGACTAGGGAGATGAATACAGGAGGTTTAGTAAATTTCTAGATGACGCTGGCATTCATTTTAGGCACTCTTGTCCTCATGCCTCTCGAAGCATGGACATATTGTTGAGGTTGGTCTTACCTTCCTAGCACAAGCAAAAATGCCTCTATTCTATTAGTGGGAGGCTATCCATACAGCCATAGACCTAATCATAAACTACCTACAACTGTTATTAGAGAGGCTTCTACCTATTTGAGATTGTTTGGCAAATATCTAGATTGTAGTTTTCTCAAAGTTTTTAGTTTAGCTTGTTATCC
This sequence comes from Neltuma alba, assembly GCF_004799145.2. NCBI lineage: Eukaryota > Viridiplantae > Streptophyta > Magnoliopsida > Fabales > Fabaceae > Neltuma > Neltuma alba. Next base: position 13,908 of record NW_021633331.1, on the reverse strand, counting down.
TTACTTAAGGCCTTATAATGATGATAAGTTGCAATTTTGAACTATGAAATGTGTCTTTATTGGTTACAGCAACAACCATAAAGAATACAAATGTCTCAATCCAATAGGCAGAGTTTATATGTCTCGTCATATTGTGTTCAATGAAAATGACTTTCCTTTCTCTGAGGGGTTTATAGATAAGAAGAATGTACCAAAAGCGATAATACAACCCAAAGTTTTCTTTAAACCCTTTGCTTCCTCCTTGCCTTTTTCTTATTCGGATGAAAGTTTTCAACCTCTTGCCATCTTTGATCCAGTACTACCTCCTCATATTGGTGGTATGTCTCCTTCTCAAACTACACAATCAAAATCAAATCATGAGTTAAATTCTTCCTCATCTGATTTAGAGAACACACCAAATTCTCCCCAAGTTCAGAGTAATGAGTTTCAAAACACGCAAGAAGGAGAAAACTCAGCAACTTCACAAGCAAGACAAAGTTCTCCTACTCAGAGTGACCAATCCTCTGTAGTTCAAACTCCACATCACATGATCACCAGGAGTAGAGCAAGTATTTACAAACCCAAAGCTCCTTAGATTGAAACGGTTACTGCTAAGACATGTATTACCGAGCCTTTAAATGTTCAAGAAGCCTTGAAAACTATTCAATGCAAGAAAGCAATGATAGATGAATATAGTGCTTTAATTAAAAATCGAATCTAAGTTCTTGTGCCTTATTTAGGGAAGAGAAAGTTGATAGAATGCATATGGGTTTTTAAACTCAAAACAAATGCCAATAGAATAGTTCATAAACCTAAAGCTAGATTAGTAGCTAAAGGTTTCCAATAATGTCTTGAAATTGATTTTGATGGGATCTTTAGTCCTGTTCTAAGACCTTCTACATTAAGGTTCATTTTATCCCTTTCTGTAACATTGAACTAGCAAGTTAGGCAATTGGATATTAACAATGCCTTTCTAAATGGTGACCTTCAAGAAGTGGTACTGATGAGACAGCCAAAAGGATTTGAGTCAACTAAATTTCCTAATCATGTCTATTTGCTAAAAAAAGGCTCTTTATGATTTGACACAGGCTCTTAGAGCCAGGTTTGATAAGCTAAGGACTACTTTGATTCGCTGAGGTTTTATTCACTCAAAATGTGACACATCTTTATTCTTTATCAAAAGTAGAGATTTTGTCATGTTTGTGCTTGTCCAGCAATTGAACTCTGATTTGCTCTTAAAGATTTGGGAAATCTACATCATTTCTTAGGTGTTGAAGCTTATAGAGATGAAACAGGACTCTACCTAAAGTAAGAAAAATATATTTTTGATCTATTGAGATGGTTTGGAATGGAAAGATCCTCGCTAGTTCCCACACCTATGGTGGTTAATAGACATGATTTGAAAGCTGACTGGGTTCCTCTGAATAATCGAACTATCTACAGATAGGCTATAGGAGTCTTACAGTATCTCACTAACACCAGACCAGATATTCTCTTTGCTATTAATAAATTGAGTCAATTTCTCAGTTCTCCCACTGATATTCACTGGCAAGCTCTAAAACACATCTTTAGGTATCTCCATGGTACAACAGATCTAGCTCTACATATTAAACCAAGCACTCACCTAACTCTCCAAGGTTTCTCTGACATGTTGATAGGGAAGTCTGTCCAGACGATCGACGATCAGTAGGTAGATATTGTGTTTTTTCAATGATTCCTTGATTTCTTGGTATGTTAAGAAGCAAAATGTTGTGGCTCGATCAAGCTTAGAATTTGAGTATCATGTGTTATCTAACCTTGCAACTAAACTCGCATGGATTCAATCACTCATCGGAGAGCTTGGTGCTCCCTTAAGCCGACCACTGATCACTTGGTGTGACAACCTCAATGCAGTTGCCTTAGCCACAAACCTGGTATATCATGCTATATCTAAACACATTGAACTTGATGTTCACTTTATTAGAGACCGAGTAATTGATTGCCAACTGTCTGTTCAGTATGTACTGTCCTTTGAGGAAATTGTAGACATGTTCACGAAGGCTTTGACTCACTCAAAATTCTAGGCCTTTTGAGGCAAACTTGGACTGCTTTCTTCACCTAGCCCAAGTTTGAGAATGGATATTAAGAATATTAGGTTTACATATTATAAGCCTAATAAGAAAGACAGCCCTGGAATAAATGATTCTGGATGATTCTTTAGTGTAATTTGTAAAGCATTGTACACATGTATTATTTATATTCTTTTTAGGGTTTCTCAATGCCCTATTTATTGTAGTCCTATATGTAGCACTATTCAAGGATAATACAATACAATATTCAGATCCCCAAAAACCTTTCTAAGCTTTTCAGGTTCGGAACTTTATTGATATGTGGGTCTTTCAAAGTCATCATCCCATAACTCATAGGCTTCGGTGAGAATAAGGCTAACTAGATGTACTGTTTTCTTGGAAGAGAGATAGTAGAAAGATGGAGATGCAGACTCTGAAATGCCACAGCTGATGGAGACTCCTATTGAGTTTTTTGTTACTTTCTCGTGTTGTAATATTCATTTGTACAATTTTCATAGAATAGTTTCCTAGGTTTCTTTAATCTTTTGTAAACATATAAGTTTTCTCAGCAAAGTATAGATACAGAATCTAAAATGGAGACTTTTCTAGTTACTGTTTGTTTTTTCTATGTTCTTGTTTCTCTTTGTAATAGACAAAGTTTCTTGTTTGGATTTTGGGTTTTGTTGGTAAACGTACACATCATTTTCTGCATGTCTTTTACATTTTAGTTCTTCATAACCTTCATTTATTTTCCTCTTATCTATCTATCCTATATATACATGAGATTATTCACACTGTCCCAGAGGGTTTCGGAATCGATTCTTCCTAAATATGTTTATCACTTTGCACCCGTTGTGGACGAGCAGGGGTATTTTGGATTATTATATCACCCTTAATAAATCGCAATTATTTTTCCATGGCGTAGCATAAGAGGAGGATCTCAATAGTGTCTGGGACTCAGCTGAGTTGATTATCGTTGTCACAATGGGAGGCAACAATGGTGAAAAAGGGTATCTATCCATTGCCTATCTACACCTTTTTCTTAGTCATATTATGATATTATCCTTATGAAAGCTCTAAAGGTTCTCTCTGTTTTTTGTATTCTAGTGTTAATTGTAATATTAGGTTGTCTCTTTTGATTGTAGTTTGTGACTCTACTAAACTGATTATACTGCTCAGTTATTAAAAAGAATTTTCTAAACATGTATTCTAAACATGGTATCAATTCTTTAGCAATTTTTGTAGTGTGAATGAAATTTATATTTTTATCATCTGGTTTCCAATAATTCTTTGCTTTAGGTTTTTCCATTGCTCATTTGCTGGAAGTTATTTTCCAGGCTAAAACACTAATGACAGTAAACTTCTCAAAGCCATAAATATTAGTATTATATTACATCTGGTTCTTAATATAAGAGCCAGTTGACTAATTTGAGTAGATTAAAGAAATTAGTTAAGTTAGTTATTTGTAGTAAATAGGTATTGTCTTTTCTAAAATATTCTTACTAATTAAGTGTATTGGTTGAAACTGTTATTATATCAAGGACTATCTTGAAAAAAAAATTGATAAATATAAGAGACAAAGTGAATTGGAGTCTTATATTTAGGATTAAAATAAAAATCAAACAACCTCTTATATTAAAGAGCAAAGGTAGTAGTACAATTGGATAGATGATGAAAGTTCTGGCTGTAACTTCTTTTAACGAATGCTGTTAATTTCTGTATCTTTATTACCTTTTCAGTTTTGCTTGATTGTTGTGGATCTCTAGCTCTTGTGCGTCCAACAGAGGGAACTCTCTCCAAACATTCTATTCTAGGTCCCCATGGGCTTAAAGGGCAGTGGCAGCCACCTAGACGTGATAAAGGGGTATGCTAGTACTTTTACTTTCCTGCTACACAGAGATCATCCTAACTTCCTCTCTTCTTTAATGTAAATCAGGCATCCAATTGACATAGACCTGTCTCCAGTAAAAATACCAAGGTTGTTATCTCTCTGTTTTTTTTTTGGGAGCTTTTATGAAGGCACTTTTTATTATTGGCCTTAATTACCTTACAAGAGGCGATGTTGTTAGTGTTTGCCTCAATCTGATAGGTGGAACTTCTTTGAAGATGAAAATTGCTCCCGAAAGGGAAAAAATATTTGAAATTTAATACGCAGGAAGGATCTTTATATGTAAAAGTTTAGTCTCTTGAAACTTTGCGGCATATGTTGTATCTGTATCAAAAGAGTAACTGTGGATTTGCATAAGTACAGGACCCATGGCATTGTTCGCTTGATAACGCAACCCCCGGTGGCATGTCGGTCACACAAGACAGTGTCAGCCACGTGGCTTTCATTCCCATAATCCACCTTTAGATGGTGGGCCCATTTACAAAAATTTTACAGATGTTTAGTGCCATCCCATATTTCTCTGTACTTCATACTGTCCGATATTTAGTTATTTCTTCTGAATGACTAGCGCAAGGTGTTTCCTATTGATTCATTGTAGGATAAATTTTTATTATTTTGGGACTTTGTTAGATAATGCCACAATCAATTCAGGCTTTCAAATATTTTTATAATTAATTTAGTATTAGCACTTCAAAATTTTTATGAAGAATGAATTTCGCAATCACACATCAAAACCGCTTCACCACCTCCTGATTTGTGTTCATTTGTATTTGTTGAAAGAGGAAGATCTAGGCCCAACCCCACTTAGAGGGGCCCAAATTAGTTAGATTATTAGTCATAATTTTATTAATTATTTTTTATGTTTTATTTAAATTAGAGTCGATTAGATAGGATTTAATTTTATCGTAATTTAAGTTTCAAGATATCAAATTTTATCTTTTAATTTTGCTATACATATTAGACAATTTGATTGAATAAACACTGAAGTTAAGCCTCAATTACTCGACCCATATTTTCCTTAATTTCTTCGTTGCACCATGAGCCTGATTTGGTCGTTATAGCCTCATTATACGGGCTATTCACGCCGCACAAAACCTCCGCCAAGAGGTAAACCCATCAACTCTTATCCGCGACCATCATACAATTTGAACTTTGAGTGGGAGTCAATGTTTGCTACCTACTCCACGGGTGAAAGTGCTCTTTAAAAAATATTTTTAGTTTTTTTATGCAAATTAAGATAAATTTTTTTGACATATTTATCGTAAAATTATTTTTTAAAAATATGATTTGATTTTTACTCAATACCCTTTACGTGTAAAAACATAGTAAATATCTTATGGCCGCCTCTTCCCTTTAATTCGGCCGGCATGGGGTCCTCACAGCCAACGCTAGCTCAACATCTACTACATCTTCCTTGGTGATTGGATCAATTGTAACACATGATTCCAGCTTTACGCATAGAGGTGTTCACGGGATAGGACGAGATCGGGACAAGGTTGTTCCGGTGAACAGTGACAAGACAAGATTTTTGTCCTGCATCCTGTTCCATCCCGTCCCGAAAGTGACCAGGACATCCCATCCCTATTGTTTTTTTTCTCCTTTCAATTTTGGGCCTGTCATTTTGATTAAAATTTCTTCTTGTTTCTTTTTTTTTCCAAGCCTAACAGATTGTTTTGAGCTAAAAACAATAATTTGGACTTTTGAAAATGACAATACTTATAATTATTTCTAACAAATTAGACACTTTCGTTAATTAAAATTGATTAAGCAAAACCTCAACCTGACGCCACGGATGGAGAAGATGCAAAGATTAAATGCTAAAACTGTAATAGCATTTGTCCATCTTTCTTGATCTGTCAGTTAACTAATCAATTCATGCGATATAGGGACAGTTTAGAGCGAAGCCAAGATGGGATCACAATTCATAGCGATGGGCTCATGGGGACAAAGCTAGCGATTGAGGGGAGAGATGGGGTAAGAAGACGCAATCAGAGATGAACAAAGACAGCAGAGCGAAGGTAGTAACAGGAATGAGCTTACGTCATGACGATGCGACGGCAGGCGGGAGAGTGAGCAGTGAACGCGACGCGAGGAGAATACAAGGGCGAGAATCATGGTGAAGCAATGAGTATTCATAGAGCAGAGCGAAGGCAAGAAGGATAATGCAAGCATGCAGCTGCGATGACAGCAACATCAGGGAGGTTCATGACAATCAGTAGCTAGAGAGAAGGAGTCGTAAGAGGATTGACGGAGGTGAGGATCTGGAGCCGAGACTGAGAGGGAGATGGATTGAAATGATAATAGATTAGGGCATCAGTAAAATTCTTTGTATTTTATTTACTTGTCATATTTGCAATTTTTTTAAAATTATATACCCTAGGATGGGACAACCCCGTCTTGCATTCCGTCCCATCTTGTCTTGGACTTGTCCTATTCCTAAAATTTTTTTGTCCCGTCCCGTCCCAAAGTGATCGGGACCGAGACGGACCCATTGGGATGGGATGATTTGAACACCCCTATTTACGCCTTACCAATTTGACTCAGAAAACTATCTCTCTTGCTACCACTCGATGCTTTTGTTTGTAAGAGGGCATAATAAAGAAGGATTTCTTTATGGTGACTCACTCCAGCCAGAACCTTTTGATTAGAAACACAGTTAGGTAATGTGCTGGCTAATTAATTCAATGACACCAAAAGTTAGAAGAAATTTTATGCTACACAAAAATGCAAAGGATATATGAGATGCATGTAGTTTATTCTTGCAAGCTCGGTGTGTTCCAGCCAATTGATGTATAGCAGTGCATATTCCTTGCAAAGCCTCAATTCGGATGGCTCTCATTTGTGTCACTTTATAAAAGCGGCTTTATGCAACTTTTTCCGTTCCATATTGCAATATATGTAACCATTTTTTGCTCCTCTCCTAGTGGTCTTAAAAATCAACGTATCTTTTTTATTTTGCAAGCAGGAACTGCTCTTTTACCCAAGATATTTAAGTATATTAATTCTAATAATAATATTTAATAAGCCATGAATTAATATATATTAACGTTATACACTATATATTATTAATATTACTATATTATTTTAATTTAATATATTAAGATTCATTTAACTAATAAAGAATTGAAAATAAAAAAATAAAAAGAATTCTAATTTTAACATGAATCTGAGCCTTGGTCAAAGTATTGCTCTATTGGAAGTTGGTGTCGGATAAACATGCGAAGTGAAATTTTGTCCGCTCCTGTTTCAGTCAACAAGTCATAGCACCACGTTTGACCATCACCTTATCTGGTTCAACATTTTCCTTCACTTTGTGCGGACGCCAATTTAGTTATTTGTAGACGAAAGGATGTCATTAAAATTGTAACTGTGGATTATTTTAATTTTTAATTTGATCCTGTATATACATATAAGATTCTAATTTATTTTGTTTTTAATATTTATCTATTTTATCCTCAAGTAATTCTTATATTCGTTAAATATGTTAATAAATTATCATCAATAGGTAATTCAAATACATTATTAATAAGAATATTTTAGTGACGGCAACGCCTATTTTTTATTATAAATAACTAACTTTCTTAATCTCTCCAAATTAATCAACTATGTTTTATATTAATAACCAGAGATAGTAGTAGTTAAAACCCACAAACAAAACCTAAAATGTTACTCCTTCGGTTTTTAATATAGGACCTAATTGTTGAGTTGATTTTAGTTCTAAATATAAGACCTATTTCTCATATTTATCAATTATTCATAAATTACCCCTATGTATACTCCCTCAATCGTAATCAAGTAGAAGAGAGAGGGAGGATATTAAAGAAAATGATTATACTGTTTTAAGAAAAATATGTTATATTTTTTATAATTAACTAACTTATCTAACTTTTTTAATCTAATTAAATTAGTTAAATATGTTTTATATTAAGGATCAGAGGAGTAGTTACAAAGAAAACTCCTATTTAAATTAATGGGATTGTCCTATACGTTACGTATATGATCATCTAATAATACTCTGTTCTCGGTGCTTCGCATACTAGTTTCTGTATCTATACCACAAGACTAATAATTCTTGCAATTTCGAAACTAGACACCGAAGAAGATTGCTTACTCCTACTGATTAACTTTTTTTGGGTAAATAAATACTACTTCTCTTATTCTTAATATAAAATAAAATTAGTTGATATGATATTGTTTTAAAAACATTTTATGCATTTTTCTCAGTTTCCTCTTTCTCTTTCTCACTTCATTTTTGTTAAGAAATATCAATAAGTTTAATTTTAAAAAAATTGATAAACTTACAAATATGTCTTACATATAAAGTATTTAATAAAGTATTCCTTGGCGAAGCGTGTTAGAGCCTTTTCCGTCAAAACCCGCGAAACCCTTAAAAGAGCTGATTATTTCCCAGGTCTCGATTCGTCAAGCTCTTATACAGTGATACAGAGTTGCTTCCAGGAGGAAAGAGGAAGAAGGAATTAATGGGAAATAATGCGAAGGGCGAAGATGAAAATCAAAGCCGAAACCCGGTCAAATATAAGCGTCATGTGAAGGGCGAAGGTGAAACTCAAAGCCAAAACCCGGCGAAAACCAACAACAAAAAGCGTAAGGAAGTCTTTCCTTATGGCAATTACAGGAATTACTATGGCTATCGAGTAATCTTCTTTCCTTAATCTTCGCTTCCCTGCACTTCATGCGAGTTCTATTTTGCTAGAAAACTTCGGAAAATTGGAGAGTTTCAAGGTTCAGCACCATCGTTCATCATCAACCACTTGTTTATTTTCGCATTTATATACAATGACTACAAAATAATTTTCAAGTATCATCACTGGATCAATTTGAACTTTTCCTATGGTTTTGTTTGTTTGCTTAGAATGTGGGTTATTATGTCTTTGAAGCGTTGATCTTTCACCTGAATACTTCACTATCAAATTTTAAAAAATTATATATAGAGCATGACATTGGCTGCCTACATGCATATTATTTGAATTTTTCAGTATTTCTAAGTCATCAAATACTCAATCAAAATTTGTAACTATATATACATACATATATATGTATATATATCTCCGCGTGTGTGTGTGTGTTTTTTTTTTTTTTTAAAAAAAAAATTTTGCTGGGTTCATCTGTGCTTCATCAACGTATTTTTGCCTCAGCTTGAGCATATTTTGGCTCATTCTGTTACGCACTCATAAGGTTTCTGCCTATACGGAGAAAAAATGAATGGGTGTAAAGAAAGGAAGTGGGCTCATTCACTTCCATCCTTGTGACACACAGTTTTAGACTATACTATCTCTAGTCACATTTGTGCTATGCGTTGATAATAAGAGTGCCCATTCTATTTTAGGGGTTGCTTCTTTTTGTGTTCATAGTAGATTGATTTTGATGCATACAACTAATGATGTTTCAGATAGGTCAAGACCTAGATGAAGACCCTCGATTGAAAGTCTTCAGGAAGGAATGGTTTGAGGGAAAGGATTGTCTTGATATTGGCTGCAACAACGGGAGAATTACCATCCAAATTGGTAAAAAGTTCCTACTTTTTTTTAATGCTCAAGACTGGGCAAATTAAGATTCATGTCCTTTCTTTATTGTCTTTTTGTACCTTCCCCACAAAGTTTATGGATGTTGATTACCTTGAATGGGCTTGTTTGATGTAGTGAGTACACCTAGGTGACATAAATCAAGCAGGACTTTTATTTTAATGTGATTTATAACCCGTTTTCATTCATTTTATTATGTTTTTACTTTTTTGTATGTGTGCTTGTTTATAAAGCAACAAAGCAAAAATAATTCGGATGTATCTCTTGGGTTATTTGTATTATCCACATGTTATGTTTTTACTGACTAACTTGATGCCAAGTTTTTAAGTAAAGCTGCAATTAACCCTTGTCTGTACTCCTTAAAAAATTGTATCTGTGCATTATAATGTTAAAATTGACGTCTAGACCACATTATCATGCCACTGTTGCCATGAAAGCAGAGTTGTTTCTGTTATTGATTGTTATGCTATTATGACAATGAGCACCAGAGGAATTTAATCATGAAAAGTAACAGATAAGATTGGGGTTCTATTATATGTTTGTTAAAACCGTTATTGAGGTAAAACATGCTTGCTGCTTGATGATGATTATCTTTTGGCTTGCAAGGCGCATTTTTTAGTTTTACTTGCAGTCACTGCTGTAATTGGCTTGCTGTCTTCTTGAGTTTTATATGACCACGATGATGATTGGGACTGTTGATACTTTAAATTTTACTTGCTAGATCTTTAGTTGGAACTAGGATATAATAGTTGCAAAGGAAAAAAAATATCTGATTTGCAATTATTGAATTGTGGGGATAATATTTACTGATGGTATTTTTTTGCCTTTTGTTTTGATAGAGGCATGGAATGTGATTGTTTTTTCAATTTATGCTGTTAAAACTTGCATTTATATGAAGTCTTTCTTGTTGATGTAATATTGTCATGTTGTACTAGTGGGATAAGGCTTGTTGTTGTTGTTGTTGTACTGAATACTGCCTTTTACCCCTCAGCAAAGAAGTTTCTCTGCCGGAGCATTCTTGGAATTGACATTGATTCTAGTAAGATTCTTATTAATATTTATGTTTGTTCCTTAATGCTGTGCTTCAAGTTTGAAATGAACTTTGATTGAGTTTGTTAAAGAGCTCTCACAAACATTCAAAATGCATCAAATGTAGAAGCTAATTCTTTATAATTTATATCTATTTGTGGCACTGTACTCATTTAGCCTACTCAAGCTTCTGGGACGCATCCTTATGGTCCTGCTATTTCGGCAGGAATATGAGAATGATTTGGATTGCTCTTTTCATCAAGTGGCTTTTGAGCCTCAAAAGTTTTAAGTTATCCTAACTCATATATGAAAAATAAACTGACAATTCTGAAATCCTGTTTGGATGCTTGATAGGAACTTAATGAAGTAGTTTACATTAATTTGATTCATAAATTTAGGAAAAAGTAGCGGAAGTTCTCAGTGTCTGCACCCTCAGATCAGTAGCATCAAAAAATATTTAGTTTATATATTTTCCTTTTCCATTCTGCCAGATCTGGTTCAGGATGCATACTGGAATCTGAGAAAAGCAGTCAAATTAGAGTCTTCTGTGAAGAAACCTGCAAACGCCTCGAAGCTAAGAGTTGAGGACCAGCCTGATGGTAATTTAGAACAGAGTGTTACTGCCTCATCATCTTATGAAGAGCCCAAAGAACCTTCATCTATGGAGGGCAGAAATCTGTCTGATGTTGTTTCATTCCAAAGAGATAATATTGTTAAGAGTCATCATTCCCCAGAAAAACGCTATGACACAATTATATGGTTAGTTGCTGTTTTTACTGTTGTGCATTACAAGATAAAACAAAGTTTCCTTTGGTAGAGAAAACTTCGCTTTGGGTAATGGATATAAAATTGTCATTCTTAACATGTTTTAGGATGTTAATTCTTTTTCAAAATTCCATTGCTTTAGTAATAGAGGATGGATGGAAACATAAATGCCACCAATTATTTTTGGTTTCTTTTTCTCTTCTTTATTAACTTATACAAGATAGTTGCTATTCTAATGAATTACCTAAGTATTGTAATTTTGTCTGTTTTTTAATTCCTGGATTGTATTGCACCTGTATTTTTATAATAAATGGGCTTCCCTTGTTATGTACTAAGAAACTTTGTTTTATTTCCTATCATTACGAAGTGGCTAAAAATGGGTAAGTTGACTTACTCCTTCTGCAATGCAGTATGAGTGTGACAAAATGGGTACAGCTCAATTGGGGGGATGATGGCTTGCTCACATTATTTGCAAAGATTTGGAAAATGCTTCGACCAGTAAGTGTCATCTCCTCCTGTCAAATTATGATTTCGCTTTTCACTTTTGCATTTAATCAATTGAAATTGAAGTTTTTGTGTTTCTGTTTGTTCTTCTCATTTATTAAGAGGGAGGTTTGGTATTGTGACTTTATAGTTGTTTTCTCATCCTTTAGTTACATAAATATCTTTACTTGTGATCAGGGTGGTGTTCTTGTGTTGGAACCTCAGCCATGGAAATCATATGAAAGTAATCGTCTTGTCTCAGAGGTAATAATTAGCTTGCTTACTTGTCCTTGTCTATGTTTTGTATTCCAGCTGTGTGTGTGTCTTCCAGCTCACACCTGGCAACATGTAAGTCAGATACACGCTTGGCTTATTACTTACGGGCCCATCATGTGTTTCGTCTCTCTTTGCTTCTATTCAGTTTTTTGTTGTTTTGACTGTCACTATAGCCTAGAAAAGGATTATAGAACCACTATTTCCATAATTAATGCACATGTATTGTTTTAACTATGCTCTAACTATATTTGTGGTTAGGTATCACTAACTCCTTATTTTTCCATCCAATATGTAGACTACTGCTGTCAACTACCGTAATATAATGTTTCGTCCAGAACAGTTTCAGGAAATACTATTGGACAAGGTTTGTATGAATTGTTGCTTCGTGGTACTTTTCATTCTTAAAATAGGTTTAAATGTAACTAGTTTTTTGTTGTGTAGCTTGTGTAGCTCAATTATTAGAGTAAATTACATTTTCTCCAGGTGGTTGGGCTGTTTTCCTTGCCATCCTGTGGTTCAATAAGTAGGAATAACAACGGGTGGATGTCCGGTCGATTTTTCTATCCATGTATCTGTCCAAAAACACATCCATCAAACCATGATGGATTTTATGTGAGTTTCCAATGATCTGATATCCAAAGTGTCCGATATAGGCTTTTCTAGACATGGACCAAAGCACGAGGGGTTATTATGGTGAAGCAATCTGGGCAACACTTGAGGTGGCAGGCCAGGATAGAGCAAACCACAGAGGAATCTTATTTTTCCCCTCCTATCAATTATCATTTTGCTAAAATTTTAGTGTCTGGACATGTTTGTAGGTTGGATTCAGAACCGTAGAAGATATCACTTCAGAATTGTCAGGGACCAAAACTGGTTTCAATAGACCAATTTGGTGTTTAAGAAATGAGCCATACAGAAAGTCAGGTATCTACATTCATGAATTTCATGCGAAACCATGCTTCCTCCTTCGAGTAATTCAGTCTGTTTGTTTTTCTCTTCTGGCCTTAAATCTATTTTGAGGGCTATATTGTGGGTTACTTGCAGATATCTTGTTTTGTCTTGGTAAAGTGGAGGGTCAATGCAACACCAGCAACTACGACGAGTCATATGTCTGTTGACTTAGCCCGGGTGAAAAAGAGAGACAAGTATCTATGAATACGACGGCGATGTTTGCCGCATTGCTTGCTTGGAATGGGCGTGAAGTGAGTTGGTAGTACATATTTGATCAAATTTGATATTTAAAGCGAAACCGGCAATGCCTACTCGATGCGTTTCACTCCGGTTCGAATTCTGCGCACATCATGGGACCGTCCAGCTTGTATTGATTATATCCGCTGCTTTGATCATGGAACTCGTATGATGCTGATTTTAAGGGTCCTTTGATAGGAGGGAAATGGAAGGAAGGGGAGGAAAAATTTAATGGACTTATTTAAAAAATTGAAGTTAGGTTAAAAACTTTCAAGTAATTTATTACTCTTTTATCTTATATTTATTAAAATTTTGAAATCCGATTTCAAATTTTCAAATTAGGCTCATTAAAATTTTTTCTCTTCTTTTTTTTCTTTCATTTCTTATACCAAGCAGGGTAAAGATCTTAGTGTAAGAATTAGATATATTATTTTATGAATTTAAGAAAATTAGTTAAATTAATATTTGTAATAAATAGATGTTATTTTTAAAAAAAAATTCTTATATTATCATGCGAATAAAAACTTAGATATGTGTAGGATTTATTTTTAAAAAAATGAATAAATATGCCAAACAAAATAAATTAAATTTTTATATTTAGAATCAGATTGAATTTTTAATTAGTTCTAATATTTAGGACATAACTTTCACAAATTTGAATTGATCATAACGTGAAAAGTTTTATTTGCTCAGTCAACTGGTATTATTT
>NW_021633330.1:0-19920 GCF_004799145.2 Neltuma alba | reverse complement strand
ACTTTAAGCGACTCCAAGATTTACGAAGCTGTAAGATATTCACATTTAATACTTCCCAGAGAACTAATATTCTGATAGTCGGATCGGATAGTTAGACTATAACAAGCTAAAGTTTCAGCTACGGCTTATCTCTTATTACACGAAAAGGACATTCAGCCCGAGCAATAAATCCATAGGTAAATCAGGTCCAGCTTCAGCTCAACAAATACAGAAAGGCTTAACGCTAAAAGAAAGTGACTAATCAATGATATCTTCCGCGAAAGCTAACATAAGTAGCACTAAGATCGTAACATATTCAGAAGATTTACCTATATTTGATCATTTCCGGGAAAATCAACACGTCGCCATCCAAGAAGCCAGCCTCCTCTCGTGCCTCGCATATGGTAATTTTAGTCTGCCAAATAATATCAGACCACCAAGTCAACGCATGAACCAACTATCATCATCCAATGTTGACTCAACTATAGAGCATACAACTACTAAGTAGCCTAATGACCAGATAAATAGGGGGGAAACCGCAAACCTTTATGGTGATATCATTCTTGCGGGATTTAACAGTTGTTGCCAGAAGCTTCGGGAGTGGATCCGAGTCCGATGCCTCAACGCGCGGAGGCCAAACCTCGTGGTTCTTGTAGCAGACGAAACACGTGACGGTCATATGCGTCGACAGTGCCGGCGAGATTCTCCTTGTACATCTCCGGCCGGCTGAAACCCGTGCTTGGAGTCATCGGCAGTAGCCGTAGAGAAGTTCTCGGAAGCCATGGAGGAGGCTAGAGATAGGGTTTGTGCGCGAAAGGATGGCAGAGAATGAGAAGGGGGTTTGAGGAATTTGGTCGGTGATACTGATGCGTGAGAGGAATGGAAGCCAAAAGGCTGATGTAAGAAAAACGTCCAAGGTGCGCAGCACGCATCGGGCGGCTTAGAGGGAGCGAGTGAACTTCAACGAAATGAATTTAAGCGCGACGGTGCATCGCACGCGCTGATGATGTGTTGGGTAGCTAGCTGTTTCTTTCTTGTAGGAGAGAAACTCAATTTGATACCTAATAACTTGTTTATTTATTGGTTGTTGAAAATCATTATTTTGACTAATGAAATATTAAGAGTGAAGACGCAATGTTTTTACTGTTTTGTTTGAATATTATTACTTAAAAGAAAGCCGTTCCGGAGACGGGGCACCTTTATTCTCTCTTTTTTTCTAACGAGTAATGATTTCAATCTTTGAAAGCATAGTAAATAGTAACACGAAGGTTCATCTGAGCCTGCGTGAAATGAAAGGCAAGAAAAACAGAACCTTCTTAAAAAGGTTACTCCTACGTGACAAAATCATCTGATTTTCCTTTAATGTATAAAAATAAAGTTTTTTTTTTATTTTAAGAATCAATATCTTTAGCATCAGAGTCTTCATTTGATGTCGTCAATGTGGACATTTATGGTACGGGAGATGATATTCAATGAACACGCCAAGACAGAAGAATATGAGATTTTTTTAAAATCATTAATATAAAACTTAATTAAGTAATTTGAATAAATTAAGAATATTAGTTAAATTAGTTAATATGATATATTTTTTCTAGAACATCATAAGTATATTCTAATTTCTCTATCCCTCTCCTGCTAATTATTGTTGGAATATTAATAGGGGTTAATTTAAAAAAAAACTGATAAATACATAAAATAAGTTAAACATATAGGATCAACATCAACTACTCAATTAGATTATACATTAAGGACTGGAAGAGTACTTTATTCATAAGCTGATCCTACACATAATTTTAACCGATAAATAGTAAATAATTTAATAACCAAATCAATGAAATAGTGAAAGAATAATAAAGTTTACTTGCAAATAAAGTAGATACAAAAACACGACTTCAGACATATATCACGTAAAATAATTGTTAATAAGATATTAAAATTGACTCCCTTACTTTTTCTTGCCCCAATGCATTCTGGAAATTTACGCATTTACTTCTCACAATTTTGTAAAATTGTTCAAATGGATGTTTTTATAGTAAAACACCATAAAGGAACATTATTATTTCAGAGCAACAATTCCCAATCCAAAAAGCGCACACATATTTTCATGATTGGTTTCCCCTGCATACTATGTTTATGGAATAAGGCACGTGCAAGCGCGTGAAGGCACGGCGGGGTGAGGGCAGTATTAGGTAGCGGCTAATGCAAGAAGGGGGTAAGTGGGATCCGTGAGGGGCCGAGTGCCAATGCCGAAGCAAACTAGTGAGTCAACATTTGACTTTTCTATTTTAAGCTGAGCTGATCGCCAAGACTGTGGGGGGATTTTAGATTAATAAATTATGTGATTCGCCTTCACAGTTCATATGTGATTGGCGTCCGTTCTTAAAAGGCTAATAAATATTTTAAGATGTCGTTTTAACGCGGTAGATTTTTATTGAAAAAGAAAAAAAAATGAAATGTGGTTTGGAGTCCTTCAACTTTTGTTAATTACCAATTCACCCTCAGAACCATGCTTTAAGAATGAACTAAAATGACTGAATTATATCGATAAAATTAAAAAAGAAAAAGAATTATCAATGCAAAGAAATACATGAACCCGAAGCACACCTCCATAATTATTGCTGGCTCAAACATCGGAAATCGGTAGATTCCGGACGGTATCGTGCTGCAGGCCGGCTTAGGACGGCTCAAAACAAATATTTTACTTTTTTTATTTAAAAGACAAAATGCATCAGAAAACTTCAGAAGAAACAAAGTGTCAAAGTCAGACAAAACTCCAGGAGAAGGACGAAACCCACCGCGATTTATTATCATAAATTTCAAATAATTAATTTATACATAATAAATAATTATTTAAAATAAATAAGTAAGAAATTTACTTTTATTTATAAGTATACCTTTATAATAAATGAAAAAACGTATAAAAATGTGATAAATATTAGCATAGCAAATGAGCGAGAATAAATAATTAAAAAAATATTAAATGCTCAAACAAATCATAAATTAAACTTAGAGTATAAAATAGATCATATTTTTTTTAAATTTAAAACTTATAAATAACAAAAGAAGAAATATAACACAAAATCAATTATCCACGATTAATTCAAACCAGCACTGTAAAGACTACTAACAAGCCTAAGGCATCTTCGTTGTTGGGGGTGGGGTTCAAAGAATCATCTCAATTTTAGCTTATAATTTTTTTTTTGGGGGCCAGATCTTATTAATATGAGTTAAGAACAGTTTTTTGGAAACAAACTGTTGTAAATTTAATAATTTAAATTAAAGTTATTCCAGCATTTCTCTTATATAACTTAATCAAAATCAATGTTTTTTAAAGGGATAATTAATCCGCAAGTCCTTATAGTTTCAACGAATTTTGAATTAGGTCCTTATAGTTTTTTTCTTTTTATCAGATCCTTATACTTTCACTGTTTTTAATTAGGTCCTTATATTTATTTTTCTTTTTATCAAGCCTTATAAGTTCATTTATTTTTTAATTAAGTCCCTGAATTTTTTATTCTTTATTTTATGAATTCTAATACTACTATTATATAAACATAAAATAGTATATATTATTTAATATTAGTTTATAAACAATAATATTCTAACGATATTGAATTATTATAATGATTTTAATTTTTCAGCAAAAAAATTAATTGTTCTAAAAAATTTCCTGAATTAATTAATTCTATTATTTTTTATTACATAATTATTAATTAATACTTTTAATATTTTATATTTCATTATTAATCTATTTAATTAAGCTTATATTTAATAATAAATAAAAATTAAAACTACATGGACCTGATTAAAAATTAATGAAATTATAAGGACTTAATTAAAAGAAAAATAAATACAAAGACCTAATTAAAAAAAAGGTAAAAGCATAAGGATCTAATAAAAAGAAAAAAAAACTATAGGGACCTGATTCAAAATTCGTTGAAACTATAAGGACTTGCGGATTAATTAACCCTTTTTTTAAGTATAAACAAACGGCCAAGATAGTACTATATACGACACATCACTTGCATCTGACTTTGAATTGGTTCCGGAACATAAAATGCAAATTGTTCTAATGACATTAAAAGAGATGTTTGGATAGAAACCAAATCATAGTTTTAGAAGTGATTTTACGATATACAAAATAAATATGTGGAGGAGTTTATCTTGATTTGTAAAAAAATATTTTTAAAAAGCACTTCTGATGTTTTCCAAACACCCCTAAAATTGATGTATACCATGAAAGTGAAATTTCTTATAGATTGTCGTTGACAATGCCCATATGAGATGCGTAATCTTCACAATTGTCTTTCTATATTTTAATTTCAAGTATGCCCATTTAGAAGTTCATATACAAAGAAAAGCGACGAAAGGAAACGCGAGGGAGAGGCGCGTGGCAAGGGGGTCATCATCGTGTGGGGCGTGAGCCGGGGACATGACGCATGCTCTTACGATTTATGGCCAGTTCAATCGCGACGTCAAGGTGGTAGGGACCTATCTTTTTTTTTTTTTTTGGGTATACTAGGGACCTATCTTTGTTGATTTTTTCTAATTACCCCAGTTAAGTGGGCCTTCCAGATTCTCGAGCCCCGCTCTGTGGACAGTTTGGGCCTACTGTTACATCCACATTCACTTCTCTCATCATATGCTTCTCTTCTCTCTCCCTCCATAAGAGAATCTAGAAATGTTTTCAACACGTGATTAATTTAAAGGATCCAGATTTTTGTTGTTGTATTGCCTCTTGTTTTTAATATAAAATTTTAGTTGATTTTTATTTTGCTCCTAAATATAAGATCCCAATATATTTTATCTCTCATATTTATGTATTTTTTCTCCAAAATAACCCTTCTAATAATGGTAATTCTAGCCAATATATTTAATTAGCAAGGATATTTTAGGAAAGACAACACATATTTATTACAAATAACTAACTTAACTTATTTTCTTAATTTATTCAAATTAGTCAACTAGTTTTTATATTTATGATCGGAAGTAGTAGTTTTTTTTACCTCCTTTCCCATCATTTCACGAACATTTTAACAACAATCTCAAAAGATTGAAAAATAAATTAAATTTACAGAGGCACTTTGATTATGTGCCCAACTATGAAAGTGTGTGAAGAAATTGCAGTAGAGATCGGAATCTATGAGAGATATATATATATATATATATATAAAATACAACATCAATTATAAAAGGCCGTTATATTTATGATATAGTATATAATAAAATAATCCACATTGTTCATAGAGTCCTAGATACTGCAAGCTAGTCTAGAGGCAACGCGGAATGCCCCGCAATGACCCCGCGAGAGAGAGAGAGAGAGAGAGAGAGAGAGGTTTTTGGCAGAGTTTGTCTCGAGTAGTCATGAAAAAGATACGTTAGAAGTAAAAATACCATATATGAATATGATTACTGCCTCTAACATATCCTTATCATTCACTGGCTATCCAAATTTAACTAACGTAATTTGACAAGTGGCATCACATATAATAAGATTCTGCAAAGATTATTTGCAGTTGAAGTGGTTACTTTGAAGCATCAGGTCTTGTGGTTGCAGTCGCAGTCACAGGAGTGTAACTTGGGAAGACACAGAATCTTCTTTCGAGTGCAGAGAAGAGAGACGAGACAATAATGCAGAAGCACAATTTCTTTTTGCGCAGAAATGAGGCGTTTGTTTAAACGAGAGAGCAAAAACTTTTTTGCCCGTCAAATCAATCCAGTACAACACGCAGGAGATACCGTAAAAACACATTGGATTTGCCTGATACAAACCCAGGTGTGAAACAGGAAGGCTGGTTGCAATCTGGCTGCATCTCGCAGGTCAGTTCGACGTTCATCTTTTTATTATCATGAGGGTGATAGGATCCTTTAGTTCTAGTTTTAGGCCGAAGTAGAGAAGGAACTTTCTCACGTCGGGAAAAGCTATTCAACTTGTGTGCGCGTTTTCATGCTGTCTTTTAAAATTAAAAAAGAAAACAAAAGAAAGAAGGGTCCTGATAACAGTAGATGACTAAAAAAAGAGAAGGAAACGGAAGAATTTGATGTAGAAAAGTTATAAATCCACACGACAAAGACTGAAAAGACTTGGACGACAGCTTAACGCTCACAAAAACTAAGGAGAACTTGGACGAAAGATTGACGTTCACAATCAAGGTGGCAGGGACCTATCCTTTTTCTTATTGCCCCCATAATTAAGTGGGCCTTCCAGATGCTCGCGCACCGTTTTGTTTCAGTTGTTTCAGTTTTTGTCAGAACTTGGAGGATTCATGCAACAAGAAACCCCATTAGCACCCTGGCAACAACCACCCACATTTTGATTCTTGCCCTTGTCCATAGGTTCTTCACTGGGAACTTTCTGGCCATCTGTTCCCTTGACTTCCTTAACTGATTGCCCCATTTGGCACCTGCAAAAATTTGCATGCAAATAATTTAGCATTCCTTCTGTGCAAGAGACTAAGAAAGTACTTGAGATGCATGCAGCTGATTCCATAAATCAACACTTAAGAACACTACTAAAGAAAATATCAAGTCTAATTATTTACGTAGTAGACAGACTCAAAGGTGATTGTGCTGCCCGATCATACTGACCTCAAAAGGCGCTGTATGACTTCTCCTTTCGCAATATGATGATCCAGAAATTCAGGCACATCATTAGGAGTAACATAACCGTACCTGAATTTAGTTATCAAGAGCCACAGTTAAAAAATATCAATATTTAATAATCTCTTCAACATGGAAGAATAATACTATTTCCGATCTTTAATATAAGACTTTGTTTGACTTTTATTTTAGTCTTAAATATGAGACCTAAATCCACTTTTTTCTCATATTTATGATTTTTTTTTAAGGTAATCCTTCTAACAAGGGTAGTTTTAGCCAATATACTTGGTTAGTAAGGATATTTTAGAAAGAATAACACCTATTTATTACAAATAAGTAACTCAACTTATTTATTTAGTCTCTTCAAATTAGTCAACTATCTCTTATAATTATGACTGGAGGTAGTAGTAAATTAGACATGAGAGCCTCCCAGTGACCCATAATTTTTCCGTCTGATCCTGGACAGTATATGATTACATTGCCAGCATATTTATGGCCGCCTAAATGAGAGCATGCCCAGACAAACACCTGATCCTTCAAACCTCGAAGCTCAATTTCCTCATTAAACTTGCCAATGAGAGCTGGCCCACAAACACCACATCTAACATCACGGCTTGCATGAGAGCAAACAAACACATAGGAACCAGCCATCTCATCCCGGACTCCAGCAGACCATGGCTTCCCATTCGCCATAACATCTTCCACAAAGCTATCGATGTTTGACACTGTCAGACCCCTTCAATCAGAAAAAGACAAGACCTCAGAAATAACACAACATATTTAATATAATATAAGATTCCTTAACTTCTTAAATTTTATCAGATTTGGTCTGTCGATATTCAACATGCACAGTACATATTTAAAATTTTTAATTAATTAGTTTGCAATAAAAAAATCTTCTTTTTTTTTGGTTGAAAAAATGATAGTTAAGATGCTGTTATTTTTTTATACCTATTAAAATAATCATTTAAAAATCTAAAAAATAAAATCTAAACCTAATCTAAACTTTTCAGATCTGATGAGCTTATAGATACTTGTTACTCTTGATAAGCATCCAAACTCATTTCTTAGAAAACACTCATGCCTTTGAGACATGCCTTTGAGAATTCATATATGACCTACTTTGAGCAACTCTGAGAAACTTCAATTTGCAAAATTGTAAGATATCCACACGTAATACTTTTCTAATCCTTACTATTAAATATAATTATTGAGTTGATATTTGTCATAAATATAAAACCTATTTCTCATGTTTATCAATTTTTTAAAATTATATTCCTATTGATACTCCTTCAACCATAATCACATATGAGAGGGTGTGAGTATATTAATGAAGATAATTACAGCATTTTAAAAAAATATGTCGTATT
This sequence comes from Neltuma alba, assembly GCF_004799145.2. Taxonomy (NCBI): domain Eukaryota; kingdom Viridiplantae; phylum Streptophyta; class Magnoliopsida; order Fabales; family Fabaceae; genus Neltuma; species Neltuma alba. The sequence continues at coordinate 11,971 of NW_021633330.1, read as the reverse complement.
TATTATAATTAACTAATTTATCTACTTTTATTAATTTAATCAAATTAGTTAAATAAGTCTTGATAAAAGGAGTACTTACTAGGGAACTGGTATTTCGGATATAGCTATTAGACTTAAACAAGCTACATTTCTGCCAAGGCTTATCACATAAAAAAGTGAAATTGAAAACACATTCATTTCCGAGCAATAAATCCGATCCATAGATAAAGCAGTTCCAACTCCAGTTCAACAAATACAGCTAGGGGCATTACGCTAAGATCATATATATACATAGTAGCAGTAAGATCGTAACGTGTTCAGAGGGTTTACCTATATTTGATCATTTCCCGGAAAAGCAACACGTCGCCATCCAAGAAGCCAGCCTCCTCTCGTGCCTCGCATACTGTAATCTTAGTCTGCCAAGTAGAATGAAACCACCGCGTAGTCACCACATGAATCAATCAACTTTCATCGTTCAGAACTAACTCAACTACTGAGCAATGCAACTATTAAGGAGCCTAATGACCAGATTAACCACAAACCTTTATGGTGATATCATTCTTACGGGATTTAACAGTTGTTGCCAGAAGCTTCGGGAGCGGATCCAAGTCAGAGGTCTCGACGTTTGAAGGCCAAACCTGGCGGTTCTTGTAGCAGACGAACACGTGACGGTCATATGCATCGGCGGTGCCGGCGAGATTCTCCTTGTACAACTCCGGCCTGCTGAATCCGTGCTTGGAGTCATCGGCAGCAGCGATGGAGAAGTTCTCGGAAGCCATGAAGAAAGCCAGAGATAGGGTTTTAGGAATTTCTTAGTAGTCGATGATACTGATGCGGGAGAGAAAGGAATCCGAGAGGCTAATTTAAAGCGGCGCAGTGAGCTTCCAGGGAATGAATTTGAGCGCCATGGTTGCATTGCATGCGCTAAGCCCGTAAAATATAAAAATAATTTTTAAAAATGATCTTCACTCATAATTTTTCTCAAATTATTAATTATTGGCTCTACTTTCTGGAAACGCGGCATTAAGGCGGACCCCGTTTGATACCTAGGAAAGAGGGACAGGGATTGAAATTGCGTTCGGATAATATAAGATTTATTGACTTTTCATGTTCGTAAGGTACGATGTATTGAAAGATCCAATTTCAATATCAGCTTGCAATTTGTCCCCATTCACAGTTACAGCAGAAAAAGACAAAAATCATATTCTTGTATTTAATATAAAACATATTTAATTAATTTGATTAGATTAAAAAAGTTAGGCAAGTTAATTAATTAAAAAAATATGGCATGTTTTTCTTAAAATACCATAATCATCTTCTTTAATATCTTTCTTCCCTGTTCTACTTGATTATGGTTGAGAAAATATCTATAGGGATAATTTAGAAAAAAATTGATAAATATGATAAATAAGTCTTATATTTATGATCAAAATTAAGTTAATAATTAGGTCTTATATTAAGAATTGGAAAAGTATCTTGATCCTGGAATAAAATAAAATTAAACGAACACGGGCGATCTATGTCCTATGATGTGAGGAGCTTCACAATCCACAATGCGTTGGTCCCCCGTGAACAGTGAGACCGAAAACTGGCACTGTTTTAATTTTTTAATATTTTTTAAGAATATTTTAATAAATACAAAATTTAGAATAAATATAATTTCTTAACCATTATTTTTTCAAAATTATTATTTAAAATTATTAATTAAAAATTTTAAATTTAAATTGGCGAAATTATAGTAGAGCTTGTTTTTGAATAATTTATAAGAATATTTTGAATCATAACTTACAAAATGCATAATAAAAATATGAAAAAAAATTTGTCTTAATTTGCATACAAAATAATTTATATACGTGTTTATAATAGTAATTCTAACATACTTGGCCACCACGATAGCACAATGATGTTTGTCATCGTGTGCGCACGTGAATCTGACTCCTCTCACATGGCTTGCCGTCCCTTCCCAATTCCCATGCATAATTTTATTTTTTTTATTCTTTACCTCAAAACCTATGCGTTATTTTATTTTGCGCATTTAGTGAAGCTTCTGCCCATGTAACACATGTTTTTTAATCCGATCGTACACCGAATATAGGGTTTTTGGATATTTTTTCCACCTGAGATTATTTAGATTCTTTAGTGCGTTTGCGTTTAGAGTCCCCCCCCCGGGGGTAAAAGCGTTTAGAGTATTTTTATCCACATAAATTGTTCTCTTTTTGTGACAAAGATCCACATAAATTGTTGAAGTTTATGTATAGAGCTCCCTTCGTAGAGAAATATTACAACATACTACTATTGGAGTAATTTTTGTGTGTCTATATGAATTATGATTTGTAGTGTATAATTGTTTATGTATTAGTGTGTTTGGATTTTTTTTTCCTGATAAGACTCTTCTGATCCTTAATATAAGATTTATTTAACTAATTTGATTAGATTCAAGAAATTAGGTAAATTAGTTAGTTATAATAAATACAACATGTTTTTCCTAAAGTATTATAATCATATTTCTTAATATCCTTCCTTCTTTACTTATTTGATTATGGTTGAAGGAGTATCTATAGAGATAATTTAGAAAAAAATGATAAATATGAAAAATAGGTCTTATACTTAGAACCAAAATTAACTTAACAATTATGTTCTGTATTAAGGATCGGAGGAGTATATGAATAAAGCATGTAGTTTAAAATATTCTTGGTCCTTTAATTAATTTGAAAATATTAAAAAATTATTTAATTTATTATTTATAATGAATATGTGTTGTCTTTTTTAAATTATCTTTATTAATTATATGTATTAGAATAAAGTTTTTTTAACATGATTGTTTTGAAAAAATAATCAAATATGATAAACAAATTAAATGTTTAATTAATTTTTATATTTAAGACAGAGTTACGGCCAAAATACCTTAAAGAATGTTAAAGGGGGAGACAAAACGCGAGGAAAGAAGTTTGCATGCGACATGACGCAGGCTCTTACGATTTCTAAAGGCGGCGGGCAGTGGGACACTGGGACCTACCTTTGTTTTTTGGTAATGCAATCTGCTGTTACTCCATAAGTGGGCCTTCTTTGGTCAAAACTTAAGTGGGCCTTCCAGGTTATCAAGGCCCGTCTTGTTCACAGTTGTTACGTCCGCATTCACGCCTCTCATCATATGCTTCTTTCGTCTCTCCCCGTCACAGAACCTAGACGTATTTTCCACCCGTGATTGATCCAAAGGACCCCGTTTTATTTATTGTAGTTTTTCTTTGTTGCTAGGAACATGTAATCTCCTATTAAAGACATTTTGTTTGAAATAATATCAGACACTTAATTTGAGACCTTTCCTAACAGAAATTTTGTGAAAACTAACCGCTTCTGCAGACTAACTCTCATTAGTTAGCCTCTTTACATTATTTTCATGTCGCTTCACAAACATTTTACCACAATTTCAAAAGATTACCAAAAGAAAAAAAAAAAGCAGAGGGGCACTTTGATTATGTACCCAACGACAAAAGTATGTGTTAGGAAACTGGCAGCGAAGGGCGCAGTCTTTAATATATCGTTCAAAATCGATTAGAACTTAGAAGCCACTATATTTATAATCACAGTTGATTTTACCTTGTATAAAATACCAATGCCAGCACCTCAGTCTGACGTACCAAAAACAAAAAGGGCCTATTTGCGGGGTTAGCACCATATCAGTATATATAATAATCAGGATTTATTATATAAAGTCATAGATATTACAAGCTAGTCTAGAAACAAAACGTAATGCCCAACCCTAAGAGGAAAAAAAACTAAATAAATAAACAGCGAGAGAAGTTTTCGGCAGAGTTTGTCTTGAATGGCCATGAAAATGTACGTTATCAGGAAAAATTAAGCTAGTGATGTGTGAATCCATGATTACTGCCCCTAACATATCCTTATGACTCACTGGGGCAATATCCGAAATTTATAACCAAGGAAACCAACGTAATTTGATGAGTGGCAATGGCATCACAGGTAACAAGACCCTGCAAAGATTATTTGCAGTAGAAGCGGTCACTTTGGAGTATCAGATCTCATGGTTACAGTCGCAGCCACAGGTGTGTATGGTGGGAAAGGTGAGAATCTTCTTTCGAGTGCAGAGAAGAGAGACGAGCCAATTATGCACAAACACAATTTCTTTTTGCACTGAAATGAGGCGTTTGTTTAAACGAGAGAGAGCAGAAACTTTTTTGCCCGCCAATTCAATCCGATACAACACACAGGAGATACCATAAAACACATTGAAGGATCAAAAGAAATCAATATCTAAATAGTTACCGGCAGGCTTAACGCCGGGCACTTTCTGAGCCGCCATCTCTTTCAGGGCCACTATCCTTGGAACCTCCGGCGGGTTTGCACACCGTATCAGTGCCCAATTCACGTTCTGAAAGAACGGGTGCTGTTTGATCTCCGTGGCTCCTCGTCTATAAGCCAGACGATGTTGAGGCTCTTTCACGAGCAATCCTCTGATCAAATCCCTAGCAGCGAAGCTAACGGTGGGTGATTCTGGAAACCTCAGTGGCTGCCCCACCACGTTGAACAGAGTCGCTCTGTTAGCCGACCCCTTGAACGGCGTTCTTCCGAACAAAAGCTCGTACAAGAATATCCCGAACGTCCACCAGTCTACTGCACTTCCGTGGCCTTCGCCTTTGATGATTTCGGGTGCTAAGTATTCGTGTGTACCCACGAAGGACATGGAACGGGCGTTTGTGGGTTCGGCGATGAGCTCCGGGAGAGGAGTCACCTGGTGTGGCGTTTCGTTCTTTGGCTTGGGCTTTTTGTCTTTCTTGGATTTGCCGGATAGAAATCGAGGAGTGAAACAGGAGGGCTGGATGCAATCTGGCTGCATCACGCAGGTCGGTTCGATGCAGGTCGGCTGAATGCAGTATCCCGAAGTTCTTCCGTCCAGGGTTGAGTTTGACGATTTTACGAGAGTCGGACTCACGGCGCAACGCAGAGAGAGGTCGAAGTCAGAGAGCATTATGTGACCGTCTTCACGCACCAACACGTTCTCTGGTTTGAGGTCTCTGTAGATGATCCCAAGCATGTGAAGGTATTCCAAAGCAAGAAGAACTTCTGCTACATAAAACCTGTACGGCAAATACCAGGTGAATGAATGGAATAATAAGCACTTAATTATCTTTCATGTGACTGCGTCTACTTAACGGGTTATTTGCTATATTTATTTCAATATTTTGACCATGTTCGTTGGATAAGACTTGGGAGTGGCGACACAGCATAGCAGGCTATTAGAATGGCAACGTGATTGATAGGATATCAGATTCTCTTTAGCAGTCAATCAAGCTCGAAAGCTATGGATGACAACCAACATACACCAATTATTCGAGCTGGAAAAAGAACAGAAACTGATGATTGAGACAAAAGATATGAGCTAAAACATGCGAATTTGATTGACAAGTAACTGTGTGTGATAGAGAATCTAGTCATGGAATTCACCAGATTGAAATTCACAAGGTCACTGTTTGCAACACCAAAAATAGTTCATAGAAATCTCGAATAATCACAATAAATGGTGCAGAAGAGGAAATAGAGACTAAACTAAGCAGAAAGGATGTAAGTAAGAAAGCAAAGAGCACCCAAGAAAAAAGAGGGAGAGATATAGCAAGCAAGAAATAGTTCTGAAACAAGACTGGGATTCTCATTCCCCATCCTGATTTGAGAAAACATGGCAGATTTTAGGCAATGACAGCGGACAAGGGAAATTATCTTTCTCACTTGAAAATCTCAGGAACCACTTTAGCGAAATAAAATGGATTTCCAATGGAGGTAAAAGATCCTAGAATCATAAACAAAAGGTCGTCTTTTTTTTTTGCTATTTGACCAAATCTAAACCTTCAAATAGTCATCAAAGTGTACCTCATGAAAATCTCTCAGCACAAGGTCATTTCTCTATGTACTCCCAAGGAGATTCCCTGAACCACTATAGCTCCTCACTACTATCATTTAGTATTCGAGTTTACAGATCCCAGAATATGGCATTATCTAACATCAAATTCACTGACTCATAATTATTTGCATACCGTCCAGCACGTCGTTAAACATGTACAGAGGCAACCAGGAACAAGAATAGCTCACCTGGCAGCATGCTCCGAGAAATACTTCCTAGGCTGTCTTTGCCTCAGCGCATGCAAGTCCCCACCAGGGCAAAACTCCATTACCAAGCAAGAGAACGTCTCTGTCTCAAAATGTGTATATAATGTGGGCAAAAAAGGGTGATCCAGAGACTGCAAGATCTCTCTTTCTGTCTGAGCCCTCAGAAGCTTCTTCCTACTAGCCAGCTCCGTTTTGTTCATTATCTTCATTGCAAAACATGTCCTTGTGCCGCTTAACTCTGCAAGATGCACACTTCCTATGTCTCCACATCCCAATTGCTTCAACAATCTGAAATGCCTCATTTCCAGCACCCCATCGCGAGCTCGCACGGCTTGAATCGCTTCCCATCTTATATCATTAGCCTTGTGAGGTTTATACAACGCACTGCTCAAACTACTGGTGCTACTCTCATCACTCACATCGCTCCCAGTACTCCCTCTACATATACTGGTCTTCCTGCTCTCATTGAAGTCACAAGAGTTAGTGGCTTCACCACTTTCACCTGACTTATCCACACTAACACACTCACTCACTTCAGTATTGACGAAACTTTGTTTGGCTTCTGAATAGGTAGCTGCAGAATAGAAGCTATTCTGAGGACTTGCACAAAAAGTTACATCTGACCGAGAGCAACTCTTCGTTTGATCACCAACTCCTTTAGATGAGGCTGATATGCCTTTTGCATCATGATTCTTTGTTTCTATCGTAGATATATTCTTCCCTGAACTAATTTCTCCTGATTTTCCACTAGAATTGTGATGTTGCTTGGCCGTATTTGGCAGTTCTTGATGCTGCACATGGTTGATTTCCTGGTAAGGATGCTTTTGGTGAATCTTAATTCCGTAATTAGGATGACCAGTGTGATAGGTCGTGGAAGGAGCCGCCTGATTTCTTGATGATGCTCTTAAGGGAGGTCGAGAAGAAGATTTTGGCGTTTCAGATGTCGAAGGAGAGTCGTGATCTTGCGCAGAAACCGAATTCTGAACCTCTGATATAGACTCGCCTCCATTGACAGGTGACTCCATCGACATATCCTACAAACGTACTCTCACTGCAAAATCCAACGAATCGCAGTGAATTACTGTGCCTGCTTAGTTAAAAAGCTTTGAGACAAAGCTATTATTTACAGAATCTTCTGCACTGAAAACGTATATCACATCTTTATATTTTTTAATTAAAAAAATCTGTCCGGATAATTATAGGGGTTGACATAAAGGACATTAATTGAAACGACCCAGAAGCAAATTCAAAACGGCCCAAATTTGAAGGGAAAAAAACAGAGAAAGAGAGAGAATCTGCAGAAGACCCCATCAAGCCATCACAGATTCAATCTCCGGAAAACCGTCCAATCGAGGAGAATCACAAACATTACGGAGTAAATTACACAGCGACGGCTGGCCCTAAGTGGAAAGTTGTGAACAAGAAAACGAAGTCCAAATCAGATGAAAATAAACACTCCTAAACCCGGAAAGAGAAGACACTTCATGGATGAGAAAAATATCTAAACAATGACATTAGACCTGGAGAAAAATCAGAGAACTCTCACACGGCAAGGCGAAGCGTTTACAGGGTTCTGAAAAAGCCAAGTGACTCTCCGGCCGCTGTGAACTTCATGGTGGGAAGAAAGGAAGGAACAAGCCATAACTTGAAGAACCAAAAGATTGCTTAAAGCCGCTTCCTGTTTTAGATGCCAGATGCATTTAACTATAATACCTAAGTTAAAGTTCGATTCTTAAGAAACCTCCATCAACTCTCTTTTACACTTCGCTACTAGTCAGGAAGACGCAAAGGAATAACAATTCGGGGTGAGAGGGGAAAAAGAAAAAAGAAGAAGAAAACCATAAAGAAAGGAGCAAAAGTACAGAGCAAGAAAGAGCACCTGGTCACAGAAGAGAAAGAGTAATGCAGAGCGAGAAATGCTTCATGGCAGAGCAAGTGGTGTGTAAGATTCCAGTTTGGCAGAAAGTGAAACAGCTTTGAGAGATGTCTTTCCGAAACTGCGAAGAAGAGCCCTCAGATCCGATCGAAGAAAAGAAGGACCAAAACAAAAAATAAACTGTAGAGGAAAACAGCAATGATAATAATAATTAAGAGCTGTTTTTGGGCGTCGTAGAGAGAAGAGAAAAGGAAAGAGGCTTGCGTTTTTATTTATTTATTTATTTTTCTTGTTATTGTGGTGGTAGTTTTCGTCGTGATACGAGCGAGAGCGTCTTGGAGGAATGGATACGAGGGAAAACGAAGCCAACTTCAGAAGCAAAGCTAATAAAAGGCGTCCTTATCTTTGGATGTTCCCTCTGCAAGAAAACCCACCCTCTCGCCTAGACGTTGTTTGTCCTTGTTTCCCCTAAAATTTTAAGCCTTTGATTACGCGGAGAAAATGGCTTCTCCTATGGGGCACCCTCCCATTTACGATCGGGGGAAACTCCCTTTCTCCTTTTAATATTCATTTCTGGGTCCTCTTTCCTTGTATTGGCTTCAGCTACGATAAAGTTTTGCAATGATGAAATACCATGTACACTGAATACTTCTGATTTGTTCTCCACGAGGCCGAGTCGACTTGTTTAACTTTTCATACATGTTGCAAGCTGCCCAAAAAAAAAGGACCAGATGATATATTTGAATCACATTGGCACTGTAAATCTATGCAATCTATATATATATATATGATATAAAATTTTATGAGAAGTTAACCCGCTTCAAAATTTTATATCATCGCCCTGGTTTTAACTTCACTGAAACCTAAGGCATTCCCTCCTTGTTATATGTATTACAGGCATTCAAAATCTGGACCATTCGTCACCTCCAGGCCAAGAGATAATCTTATCATGTTCTGTTTAACTGGTCGGCCAAGTACAGGAAACAAGTTTTGACAGTACATTATGGAGATCAGAGCTTGGTCTCTGTACGAAGAAAAGGGGCATCCAATTTTTTTTCTGTACTAAATATAAAACGCTTGTTATAGTATAATATAATAAAGGCAAGACTTTGGATGTTTTGATAGTCTAAAATAATAAGGACAAGAAATACGCCATATTAACTCATCCTCTGGAATTATCTCGTATTGTTTGAGGAGTGATAATGGTGGGATACTTTTGTTTAGTGTAATTATTAATAAGATTATTACTATAATAATGTTTTGTTGGATAGGAATCATATGAGCATGGAGATTTGGCATACATTGTTGTTCTTGACCTCCGAGCTAAACAAGACCACGTCTGACATGTCCATTGAGTGTGGACATATTTCTGCTTTCACCGAAAATTGCAAACATTTTTTTATATATATAAAAAAAATTAAAGATAGGGTCATGTTCTGTCAGAGGTCAAGAATCTTACACGAAACGACTTGAGTTGCGGTTGAATTAATATATATATAAAAAAAAACTAAGAATATGAGATTAGACAATGCAATTTAAGTGTGTAACAAATATTTTATTAGTCAACGACATATTCTGTTTTTTTAATAATTGTAATAATAATTGACACTATTTAAAGCTTAATGATATTGTCAAAGCGATGCATGCTAGTATTCTCTAATCTCGACGATGTCATTTTCAAATACGACCAATTAACCGTTTTTTAAGATCACGCTGAGGCGGAAAAAAAAATCTAAAAAGTAGCATCACGGAGAAAATATCGATTGCACATAGCCAAACGGCTATGAGAAAGGGGGAATATATATATATAACGGATAAATAATACTACCTCTAATCTTAATTATAAGAGCTAATTGAATGATTTGAGGTGATTAAGAAAATAAGTTAAGTAAGTTATTTGTAATACATATGTGTTGTTTTTCCTAAAACATCCTTGCTAATCAAGTTTATTGGCTAGAACTACCGTTATTAAAGGGATTACCTTAAAAAAATATATAAATATGAGAGACAGTAGATTGGGGTTTTATAATTATGATCAAAATAAAAGTCAAACGAGATCTTATATTAAGGATCGAAGGTAATATCTAATTTTTCAGATATACCGAGGAATGAAAAATAAGTAATGACCCTTGACACAATCACACGATTCATGAGCCGATGACTGGATATTGACTATTGAGAAGTATTTCTCGGAGAAATGCCATCGCCTTGTTAAAACCAAAAAAGAATTCAGAACTTATATGGTACAGTATAGGTAATAGAAAGAAAAAAAAAAGTTAAATAGCTTTCCTCATGAAATTTTAAGTTAGAAAATACTGAAAAATAAATTTCCCTGTTAAGTATGAAATAATTTTAATTTGACTTTGGCCAGGGAGAATAGAAAGAAACGGGGAAGCATGGCCAAAGCAAGAAAAAGGCTGAAATAATTGCGTGTTTTTTTGTTGTCCACCCTCTACATTAATTTCCAGCGTGCGCGCCCAAATCATTCCCTGTTTTTCTCTCATCACAATAATTAAATCAACCTGATTCTTATATACAAAATTTGAATTTCTGGCCAGTAAAATTAATCAGTGTACTGTTGAAATTTGGGGGGGGGAGAAACATATAGCTGAAAGTACAAAGAGCAGATATCATATCATCCACATGAATAGAATAGCAATGTACGGTAACATCACCGGCGGTGATCTAGGGCACGTCACCGATGAATATCAATAGATAAATGGGTCTGTGGCTTTTTTTTTTATAAAAAAATTTAAAACCAATCAGGATTAGCCAAATCGTCTGTTAAGGACATTGGAATCCTGTGCACATGGTTAGTCAATAATAAGTGATATAATTTTATCCACAGCATGCTCTTAAGGATATAGGATAGTGACTATCACAGCCTCTAAAAATAAAATCAATTGCCTGTATAATATTTTGATGGGCAAAAAAAAAAGAAAAGAAGAAAAGAATGAATTTTTGTGTCTAATTTAGCCTTAACATTGTTAAATTTATTGACAAAAAAATCAGTATTAAGGACCGAGAATTATTTTTAAATACTGAAATATCAATTTATTTTTTTAATTAATCATAATTGGCACAAAAAGATCGTTTGTCAGATTCAGGGCAACAACATCTAAAGTCATTGAAAGGAGTCACATGGCCGTTAAGTAACGGCGCGTATTAACAACAATGGCGGGAATACGGAAACCTCACATGCGAGCACATGAATCTGACTCCTACCACGTGGCCGGCTGTCACTTCCATGCATCATTCTATTCTACGCATTTGGTGAAACTTTCCCCCATAATCACACAGTACTATGTTTTTTTCCCCCTTTAATCCAGTCATACACCTTTATTTTAATTTTATCCAAATTCCTTTATAGAGCTATTTTTGCGAAGAAATCTTATAACACGTTACGGTAATTTTTTGTATTTAAATAAATTATGAAATTTGTAATGAGAGATACTATTTGTAGCAATTTTATATTTTTATGTTGATATTGATTCGTAATATTTATGTACTAGTGTGTGCTCTGATTATACATGAATAAAGCATACCGTTGGAAGATGATTAGTTTTTTTTTTAATTAAACAGATTATTGAAGATAGTGATATCTGAAAAATATGGAAGTTATCTGCTAATTTGAATACACATGGTAATCATTCTATTGGTATAATTAATTCATAATAGTATAATTAAGACCGGGGTAGTAATTAAACAAGGATCTGAAAATGGGACTTTAAGAGTAACAGCAACAAAAACAATAGTTTTTGTAACGTTTTTTTTAAAAAAATCTTAGACTGTGAAACTCTTTTATAATGTTGTAATTCTATGTTTCTTAGACTCTTGAAAACTCCATAGATACTGACTTTGGAAAATACTTTCTTCTTTTATAACTAGTGTAAACAAAATAACACAAACTATTAATGAGTTTAAAGATTCTTCATAATTCCACAAAATTGAGTGAAAACTTATAAAAATTAAAAAAAAGAAGAAATTTTCGAATAT
>NW_021633329.1:0-60632 GCF_004799145.2 Neltuma alba | reverse complement strand
ACGAAGAAAATTTAAGTTGTACAAAATTCTTAAAGACTATTTGCTACTTATCAACAAGGGATTCATCCCCAATAATTTTCCATATTTTTGGGTTATCTACAAACAACGTGATTCACGTTCAATATTGGACGAATTCAGCTGACATTGTTCATGCACACACACATATAATAAATATTAAGACTAAAAGGGACATTACACATGAAACCTAACATATAGACAATAGCTTGTTTTTGAAAATATGAACCAAATTTTGACAATTGGACGACAAAAAAAATATTATAATATTAGAAGCATTTAGATAATGTTCTTTAAGGAATTAATTAAAATAAAAGATCACCGAAAGCTGTGTGTGGTTCAAGAATTCTATCACCCTAATTTACACTGCTAATAAATGATGTGCATGCCCTTTTAAATTAAATAAAAACATTTATTTGTGTATTGTACAAAATTTAAGATAACTTGTATAACAAAGAATTAAGTCAACTCATATTGATATCTTATAAATAATTTATAGGAAAAAAACCTAGGTTAAGTTGCTTATATCTGTCATGTCAAGTTCTCAAATCAAGCATGGTCATATGTCCTTAATATCATTTAATTATAAATCTATATGAAACAAAAAAAAAAAACACATGACCATGGGTGATTAGAGAACTTGATATAGTGGATATAAACAACTTGGGGTAAGTATTGTCCATAGTTTATTTGTTTATATATATATATATATATATATATATGAACATAAAAAAGACAAATAACTGACAGGTAAAAGGAATGTTTTATTTTAATAATAAGATTATATTTTGCATTTGCAATAATTAAAATCCGTTGATACACTTTATTTCGTTAGCTTAATTAAATAATTATAATTTTTTGCCAACAGATAATTATAATTAATTAACATAAATTATGTTTTGGGCCAGATAATAAATGGATCTGACATGAATATGAACTCAAATTGGAGTGAGTGATAATAATTCCATGGCTCCAAGCGGGTCTAAATTTGAGTCTAGCAAATGAAAACGAAAACAAAAAAATAGCTTTCTTTGGCATGATTAACAAAAAAAAATTGGATTACGAACTTTCCTTACCCTCTACTTTTCAACGTTTTTTTTTTTTTAACTTCACGGTTAGATCAACTTTAAACATTTAAAATTTAATATCCTGTAAAAAATTATTATGATATCAGATAACATATATATATATTAAAATTATTAAAATTTAATAAAACATTTCACATCTTTATATTTTTATTAAAATATATATTTTTATTATTTTTAATAAGATATTAAATCTCAATCATTTAAAGATGATTTAAGGGCGAAAAAAAAAGAAACGAAGGAAATGAAGGGGAAGAAAACTGGGGGAGGTTCTTTTCCTGAAAGACTTTAATTTTATCCCTCATTTTCATCTAGAGTACTAGACATAATTTAAATATAAATTAATTGATATAACTGTGATGAATTTAAAAAAAGAAAGAAAGAAAGAAAAAATGAGTGATAGATGTAACTGCTCCCACTACAATTAATGATAAAATCGTAATCACAACTTGGTTACCACACAACTTGGTCGTCACTCTCATCTTTCCCACTAGCATGATCAGCAAGAAAGTGACTTGTGAGAAAAATAATAGTACATATCTTACGTGAGATATGACCACCATTCAGTTATTTATTTAAATTATTTACATTTTTAATAGTAAAAATATTGAATTATCCACATTAATTGGACGATTTTGATTTATCAAAATGAAAATGAGTTGTTTTATTCCTAGAATATAAAAGAATATTTTTATTTGTTTTTCAATGATAAACACATAATTAATATATAGTTTTCATGCAATTCTTTCTTTTGTTAATATATATATATATATATATATTTAGTTTTCATGCCATGTGTACGGGCCATCACAATCCCGTGTATTATTTTGATCATTTATAGCCATGAAAATTTTACTTACACGATGTATATTTAGATAGGAACAAACAGAGAGAATATAAATAAAACGATAAAAAGCATATACAATTCTTTTTTCTTTTAGGATTATTTACTCTCTTAAAATGAAAAATCGCGGGACGATTAATCGTAAAATTTTCGTATAATTTAATCCAACATAGAGTATTAAAAAATCTTTTATGACTCAGTGCAATAACACAACAATATAGTTGGAAAAAAAAAAGAATACACCAATATAATGATAATAATATATTCCGCGGGAGTTTGTATCTATTTTAATTTATTTTTTGGTAATTACACATTCCGTGGTTCTAAATGCAAAAATTGTAGTTAGAGGATTTGCTTTAATCTAAATATGAAATTTCAATCTCATTTATCTCTTAAATTTTAAATTTTTTAAAATTATTTCTATTGATTGCATACATTAAGGAGAATTTATATCCATGAAGGTGGTGATTAAAGGGGTATTTAGAAAAACTCATGCACATTTATTATAAGTAACTAAATAAACTAATTTTCTTAATATATGTAAATTAATTATCTAATTCTTAGATTTAGGAATAAAGAGAGCATAAAAATATGGGAGAATTGCTATAAAATCTCAAGAAAGGAATATGATTATTGTGAAGTCTCAATGATAACATAGCAGCATGCAATAACAAACTTCATGTAAAAAAATGACAACAATTTCTCATTTATTATGAGACTTTCTAGTAATTATGTTATTTTCTTGGGACCTCATAGTAATTCTCCCTAAAAATAGTCTGTGGATTGTAAGGTTGTATTATTAGTTGAAATTAAATGATAGTGTTTATGACTTTTCAAAATATGTATAAATTGTATTTTATGGAAGTAGTTGCAAGTAAACCTCGATCTAGGAAATAGGGTTTTTGGGATGGGGATGGATCATCACAATTTGTGTCAAAAAAGACGAAAGTTGATAGATACATGTGGGGTTGGCCAAGTTTCTACCATTTGTTTTGTTTTGTGGGGTTGGGGGAATAGATTCTCTATTATAAATTGTAAATGTATGGTGGAAAAAAAGAAAATAAAGTTGGGCACTTAAACTTAAAAATTTGAAAATTATAAGGATTAACTTTAAATATGAAAAAGAAAATTATACTTTTAATTAGTTTAAAAGTCAGCAGTAACTATCATGTTTTGTGAGACCTGCTATTACACTTTTGAAGAATTAGTATTGAATTTCAAAGGAAATTAACTACAGTTGTTGTTTGAGCAAAAAGTAGACATTTAAGTAATTTTTCTATAATAATTTTAAAATTAGTCTGAAATATCCTTAAAATTTAGTAATGGCTACATTATTTCCATGTTTATATAGTGTGCGCATATAAGAGTAATAATCGAATATTCAACCACTTTATGCGAGCTTAAATTGTCTTTTTTCTCTTAATTAATTTGCACAACAGTTTATAATGAATCATCACACAGGGAGAGAGGGAGGGAGAGAGAGAGAGAGAGTATCAATGTTTAATTTCCCCATCTTTTTATTGCTATAATAAATAATTTTAAATAAAAGTGATAATTTTTTTTTTAATTTTAATCTTTCAAAGTAAAATGATTAGAATTTTTTAACTTTTTCCGAAGACCTTAAATTAAAATAATTTATGAGCACAGTAGAATAAATAATCATTAATTGGAGCTATCAATTGGGATTTTCGTCACATCAACTAGACTTTAATAACCCTAGACTTGTATTAGAAGGGGCCAAAAAAAAAGTGTTATGAATATAATCAAGTATGAATGTCGATCTCCTCTTCCTCTTCAACTTTATCAACTCTTACTATTTTAACTAGACATTAATCTTCCACTACTCCATTACTTCCACTATGCCTTTAATCTTGTAACTCACCCCCACTCACATTCATCATGGTTTATTGTCCACTATCTATCATTTAAGTACAAGTGTAACTTATATGCAAGACTATGCCTATAAATAGGGCTTGTCATTGTATTGTGATGCAAGTAAAGAAATGCAATATTATTATCTTATTTTCTTATCTACATCTCTTCTCTAATCTACTTTCTTTGTTAGTTAATTTTATAACATTTATCAGCACCAGGCTCTACCATCCGAGTTCATGGTTTCTTGTTGATACACATTATGTTTTGTTCGTTGAATGAAGAAGTTTGATCCAAATAGCTTAGTAAAATTTCTCCCAATTTATTTAGAGGAAATGGTGGTTTTTGCGTATTAACCTTATCATTTCATTGGCAACTGAATATTTTATTCATCATATTGAGATATGAAAATTTTTATTTTTATTTCTTATTTTTCTTATATTCATAATTCTACTACTATCCATATACTTCTTGATTTGCTATGAGATTTATTTTCATCTATAACATTACTATATATGATTATCATCTCTGATATTAGTTAATTATTGTCTTAGAAAGTAAAATGTGAAACATGTAAATGAATGGCTAATAGGTATTATACTCTTGATTTTGTGATTAGATGGCCAGAAGCCATGTCACATTTTGATGATTCTTTGATAAAAAACCATATTGTGGTTGTAACGGATGGCTGGCAAGCTTGTCATAATTTGATAATTTATATCAAAGTCCTAAAGATTGATGGTTTAAAAATCAAATGATACAAAAAAGCTTCGTAGTTTTGAAAAATTTTGTTATGGTCCAAAAGACTGATATTTGAGAAAATTGATGGTATGCTATTGAAAGCAAGGAACATATCCATAAGAGTGATAAAGAATATGACCACATTGTATCAATGGAATTGATAACTAAAAAAGCAATAATCTTTGGGTATGACTATTGAATCACAACAACAGAAATAGTAATAGTCATATGATTAATATGATAAAATTATAAACAAATGTTATAATATGACCATAAGTCATATAGACAAATATGTATCAGTTCATTGAAAAGAAAATTCAAAAAAAAAAGTTGTGAAATCAAAAAGATTATGTGATATTATGAAAATATCAAAAGTAATTCTAATGCCTGAAGACAATAAGTCGTGAAGAAAGATTCCTAAAGTATAAATAAAAATAGAAGATATATAACCATTATCCTAGAAGGCTATATATATAATGTTTAATTTTTATTAGTCTTTAAATTTATTGTGATTTGTGAGAAACAAATAGTTATGAGAATTTGATATTGTGATATTGATAAGTATGTGATATAAAATTAAATAAATCAAATAGACCCAAAAGTTACTAGTTATATTTTGTTTATTTATATCTTATTAATATGATCTGATTTAATATTAGTTTGGATATTTTAAATGTCTATAGTACTTTGATCAATATTGAGAATTTTTGAACGTTAAGTTTCATTTGTACCTCAGAAGTTCATTTTAAATGTTCTTTTACATTTTTGTGTTTTCTATGTGTGTATAGCAAGTTAAATCTATGATAGTCATAATTATTTGTTATTATGTTAATGATATATTAAAATAAAGTTGTCTTTTATATTCCTCTTACATTATATAGTTCCTGAAGATCTATATGTAATAGCATTAATACAGTTCTAGAAGAACTAATATTGATTTTTCTTTATGAGCAGGTAAAGTATTGATAGTGAAAAATATAACCCATTGTGAACACCTAGTTTTGTTCAGGCCCCACAAAATTACTAAATTAAAGAAAAAGAAAAAAAGAAAAATAAAAGATTAATATCCTCCTTGATTCTTTCTTGGAGGCTAAGTTTGAGAAGTCTATTATATGGCAAATCAAAAAAGGAATATATCCCTCTTACAATAAATGGCAATAAAATAAAAGATAAGAATTAAAAGCCAATTAGAAATGTGAGGTGGAAACATTGAGGAAAATAAGAAAAATCAAAAAATAAAAATAAAGATTTCCCATTTAAGATGATTAGCTCCCTAATTTAGAAACATATTTTGGAGTTAGGATAGTAAAAAAAAAATTCAAAATTCAAAAATCAAAATAAGAAATCATAATTTGATGATGATTTGGTGCTCAAATAGGAAGTTACATAATGAGTCATAATTAAGGAAATTTAAAAAAAGAAAAATTAAATAAAATTGGAAAAACTCTAAGTGAAGCCTATAAATAGGAGAGTAAGGGTTAGAGGAACTCAGTCAAAATTTCCCTGTGAAGAAAGGAGGCAAGGTAGAGAATTCTTGTGTCATCTTATTTCATTGCAATAAGTTGTTTTGGAGAAAAAGAGAGAAGGCCTAACTAGATAAAAATCCTTTTTTCCATCTTCTTCTTTCTTCTACCCAAGAAAAGTCTATTCTCTTGTGATTGTTATCACATTTATAAGCTGGAGTAGTGATGACTAGAGAGTTGGATCTAGCATGATTTTAGTTAATCCTCACTACTCCCCTTTCTTTTTTATTTATTCGAAATATGCCTTTATCTATTTATCCCCACATGTACTCATTTCAATATCCATTTCCTTCTTCTTCTTTTTTTCATTTTTATCTCATTTATTCTATTTTTGGTTCATGCTTTTTTACCATTGTGTATATGGTTTTTATTTATTGGCTTATTATGCAATGTATTTTTTATATAACCAATTGATAAGTGAAACATCAAGTATGAATTTTCATTCCCATCTATTATGCTTAACTTGAGCTTCATGTTGACTTTTTTTTTGGCACTATTTCTTTTTGTTTTCAAAAGTGCTTCTCTTTTTAAAATCTTTACCGTGTGAGGTTTTTAGAGCCTTCGTAGGTATCTAGATTTATTGGTAAACAATGTGAGATTATGGGAGTGTTCGCAAGAATACCAATGTGGTTATACATATTTTTCTTTTGAAATAAAAAAAAAGAAAATAAGTTTGACACCATCTTTATAAATAAATAATAGAATAGAAATTTTTTTTTAATATGTACAAGTAATCTCACTATGTTTTTTTAGAGCCGTGTGAGGTTTTTTAAAACTTCCGCAGGCTCAAACGATTATTCTCCCGTATGAGGTTGTGGGAACCTTCACAGGGAGGATAACCCAAAATCTCTTTAAAAAAAACTTTTAAAATAAATTTTTAAAAAAACTTGTTTTCATATATTAAAAAAATACAAACCTACCAAAAACATTTTTTTAATTGAATAAATATTTTCTGAAAAATACAAACAAAGTGACACGCATTTTTACCCTTGAACTACATGGGCTTTGATCACTCTAAAAGGTACGTAGACCCTAGATTTTTATTCTAGGTCAAGTCCAACTTTATAAATAATTTATTTTTTTTCATTTTTTTGTAAATAAAAATTTTTCTTTGTTTCTATATTTTTTAGGGTAATTAAAATATAATTAAAAAGGCCATATTAATTTTGAGTATTTGACTTAGGGTAACCGTTCTCTTGAACGGGTGTTGTGAGGTGCCTAAAATGTTCCCTACAGGCAATCGACTCCCGAACCCTATTCGGTTTTCGTAGACCATGTTTTTTAGGTTCCTAAAATTACCTTTTTAAAATTTTGGTGGCAACTCCTTTTTCTTTCCCTTTTACGGGATGATCAGGATTCCGGCACGACACTCATGGATCTACATCACAACTTTGGTTCTCAAAAAAGTGTAAATGCTATAGCATAATTGGATTAAAGCTCGTAACTATATATAAACTAGGAAGTACTTGGGCTTCCAAGCAAAAGATATGTTATTAGCCTTAGCCTATTATGTGATAGTAATTGTTTATGAAATATATGAATAAAAGAATCATGTTTGAATGACTCAATCTTAAGGGGGAGACTATTGGAATACAAGTATGAGTTGATATTAGATATATTTTTCATATCAATTTCATAAATAGATATCATATAAAATCAATCATATATTATATTGAAAAGTTTATTATTGGTAATAAAACATGGTACAGTAAACTAGAATTTTACTAATATAATTAGATTTATTATTGGCATGACTTGTTTGATCATCTTGAACTATATGATGCAACAAATTATTGAGGATTATATATTGATATCTATTGAGGAACCAGAAGATTCTTTTGAATAGCCAACATTTTTAAGAATTCGTATATGCTGCTTGTTCTCAAAGAAAACTGATTATAAAATATCACTAGTTATGTTTTGTTTTGAAATGGATCACTACATTTCTGGAAATATATTAAACTCATATATGTGGGCCCATTTAGAAGCACATAACCCATACAAGTATTTAATATTTGATGGATGCATCTACATAAAATGGTATCATGTGTAATTAATATTAGTTTGCAACATAAAGTTTGCAAGATTGTTTAGATAAATATTTCTGGACCATGTGATCTTAAAAACTTGATTTTAAAGATACTAGTGAATTTATATATCAGGCTTTTAATGTTGAAAAGCCTGCTTAACAAATTAATTTAGCAAAATCATTTGTTGATGCCTCTGTGAATAGTTGGATCAATATTTATAAAAACAAGTTTTTCTATTTTAGTGTTGGCATATTTAACTTAATATATTGCAGCACTTATGCACATCAAGACAACAAAATTCTCCCACTAAAATTGGCTTTTGGTTAGGAGTCAGATATTTTCCATCTAAAGATTGAAATGTGCAATATTTATTCCCACAAATCCACCAAAATGCACATAGATGATATTTAAAGAAAGTTGGGACATATGTTGGGTAAGAACTTCCTCCTTGTTGTTTGTCTCTAAATGGAACAAAATAATGTTCCTAAAAGAAGCAAATGGATTTAGGAGACTTATATTGCATAATTAGCTGACTGTTATTGGACAAAGTTTTCTTAACATGAGGGGGAGAAATTGAGTAGTTGGAAAAGAGAATGTATGGAATGCATTATTACTATCAAATATAGATCCTCAAATATATCAGTATGGACTAGAAGTTCATCGAACATTGTATTCATGAAATGCTACAAAATATTTTACTAATCCAAATGAAAATTTTTAAATTTCTTATTCCAGCTAAAAATGCTTCAATTAGTTTTAAAAAAATGAGACATGCCGAAAGCATGAGAGGTCAATCGGTTCCAATATAAATATATTAGATAAAGAGGAGCATACAACTTAAAAGTTATATTGAGGAGGCATATGCTCTAGAAGAGTATCAAGATATAACTAATTATAAAACCCCAGAAGAGGTTTAGGTATTTAAAAAAATAAGAAAGAGATCTCAATAAGTTATGTGACAAAAGACAAAATAGAACTGAAACGATAAAGTTGTCGATAACAATTTTGATAAGAATATCACGTGATAAAAAGAGAATCTTACATATAGATCTATCATACAAAGTAGACATAGATTTGACCAAGAAGAAAAGTAAAAAGGAAAAGACGTGATAAAATATCATTTCGATACATGAAAATAGACCTGTAGTCTGAACACATGAAATATAAAGTTTTTATAGAATATATGAACGTTTATGTGAAAATAAAATTTTCACAAACGATTACGATGAGACATACTAATTTGTGGTGGATATAATTTTGCATATATGAATAGTCTGACAGTTATAAAATGCATTTGTTAGATATTATTATAAAATATGCATGAGGATTATTAATAGTAAAATTTACATAATAATCCTTGAAGGATCCAAAATATACCAAGAGCATATATAAGAAAATCTTTCAGTATATGAAATATTACGAAGATTAAAATAATTTCAGTATGTATCATCCATTTTATAGTTCTTGATCAAAATATATGAAATTCTTTGAAGGATTTCAGTTGTCAGAAGCATGCAATTCAAGTTCTTTTGAATAATACATAATTAAGTCAAGTCAGTTTCTATAAGAATTGAAACAATCAGGGCGTATGTTCTATAATCGATTAAGTAAATATCGGTTTAAAAAATGATATAAAAAATGATTCAGTTTGCCCATGTATTCTTTTGAAAAGTTCTTGAAATGAGTTTGTTATAATTTTTGTTTATATTGATGACATAAGTATCATTAGAACTTCTAAAGAACTCATAAAAGCTATAAATTGCTTACAAGAAAAGAATTTGAAGTGAAGAACTTGGAAAGAACAAAGTTTTGCCTCGGATTGCAAATTGAATACTTGAGAAATAAAAATTTTTGTGTATCAAATAATTGATACAAGAAAGGTCTTAAAGTGTTTTTATATGGATAAATCACATCTATTATATACTTCAGAGGTTGTGAGATTTGTGGAGGTGAATAAGATCCTTTTAGACCTTGAGAAGGTGATAAAGAAATATTTGATTTAGAAATACCATAGGTTAGTACAATTGGTACACTTATATATTGTGTTAGTCTTATGACTTGATATATTATTTGTTGTTCACTTACTAGTAAAATATAATTCTTTACAAATACGAAGACACTAAAATAAAGATTATAAATTCTTTTCTGATTTACATGTTGGTAATTCTAGATAGAGTATCTCATAATATTCAAAAGATGGTGAAATATATATCTAGCAAATCCGTTCAAATAAAACTCTAGTAGATTTGTTCATCAAGTCACTTCCTATTATAATATTTGAAAAGTTTGTTCATAATATCGGATGTTACAAACTCAGGGATATCAATTGATGTTATGAAGAGGGAGAGTTAATACACGTTGTACTTTTTCTTTCTTGTCTATGGTTTTTTTTTTCATTGAGTTTTCCCAACAAGATTTTTAATGAGGTAGTATCGAATAGTGTATCAATAAATGTGTACTCTTTTTCCTTTGCTAAGTTTTTGTTTTCCCAGTTGAAGTTTTTTTAATGAAACACATTCTTATGCAATGGATTTCTATGGGGGAGTGTTATGAATATTATTAAGTATGTATGTCCATCTTTTCTTCCTCTTCAACTTCATCAACTCTTACTATTTCTACTAGGTATTAATCTTCCACTACTCCATTACTTCCTACTATGCCTTTAATCTTGTAACTTACCCCCCACTCACATTTACGTGGTTTATTGTCTACTATCTATTATTTAAGTACAAGTGTAACTTAAGTGTAAGACTATGCCTATAAATAAGATATGCTATTGTATTGTGATGCAAGTGAAGGAATATAATATTATTCTTTTATTTTCTTATCTATATCTCTTATTTAATCTACTTTTTTGGTTGGTTAATTTCATAAAAAGAAGAGGATTATTACGTATTGTCAATGATATATAAAATTGAAAATTTTCCTATATATGTTGATACTTGATTAAATTTCCACATCACATCCACGTCATCACTGTATCATCCAAATCTGATTTTTGAACATCATCTCCACCAAAATAAAGGGGGAAAAAAGCGGATATCTCCCCTCAATCCCCATGAGTCCCACAAGAATATCCACGCTTAATTAATACTTCCCCTAATTATTTCTCATAGAGTTATGGATCCCTTGTATTTAAATAAATTAAATTAGTCATATGATTTATACATTATTATATTGTATTTTAAATTTTTTTTGGACCAATCATGTTTATTCTAAATTTAGATCTCCAAACTAGAGTGAAAATCATGCTATTCGAGCTTATTTGAATCGTGCTATTAGTTTTTTTTTGGCTAACAATAGTGCTATTACTTCTATTATATACACTTACATGATGATATCCAATATTATTAGGTTGTATTATTTGGGTTAGACGCGATTGGTAGTAGCTCTGGTTAACAAGATTTGTTTTCGTAGCCATACAGTTTAAACAGTTAGCTTTTTACTTCTTTAACTTTATACAAAATTTTATTTTGATCTTTTAACTTTGGAAAATTCAATTTTCTCTATGACAGCGGGAGTTTGCTTCGCAGAGGAGGTGAGAATGAAAAGAAAGCGTTGATTTTTATTTAAACAAATGAAAATCCGATCCTACCCAAAGGGGAGGGAACAAATTTTTAGTTGCCAACACGACTGAATATTTGACCTATTTGCCCCTCAACTCAGCTATAAAAACACGAGAGCACAGCGCTGGACGAAAGACACCAGTGCGTGGAGAAGATGAAAGTAAGTTGGATTTTCGTCATCAAATACGTGTTAGAATTTATGTTTTGATGATGACAAATATATTTTCTAAATTTATGATTCCTGACAAAATCAAAACTATGGTGTGAGAACCTTTTTTAATCAGTTTTCTCTATTACTATTCAGGAATTAGTCTTTTCAAATACTACTCCGTTCCTTATTATAAGATCATTTTAACTAAATTAGGCGGTTTAAGAAAACAGTTAAAATTAGTTAAAAGCGATTAATATGTAACAAATACAATTTTTTCCAAATATACCCCTATATATAAATGGGTAGATGTGAGAGAGTAATAATGAGATAAATGAAGAAAGAGAATGTATTAAATACATTAAACTAGAGGTAAAATAGGTAATAATGTATTAAATGTTCAAACAAACTCCAAAAGCATCTTATAAAAAGGGACAAACTTATTAAAAAAATTAGATCTTATAATAAAAGACGGAGGAAGTACATATTTCAGAAGCTTCCTATGTTTTGCAAAAAAACCACCTTTCTTTGAATAGCCTTTTCTAATACATAGCTGAAAATTAGACTTCTTGAATACATATTCAAGAAACTTACTTCGTTTTTACTAAACATTACCTTATTAGAAGAACTCACGGATCTTTAAAAAGTTTTCTTTAATACGTACTTGACAATTTGTCTTTTTGAATATATATTTAAAAATCGGTCTTTTCTAATACATATATGAGAATTGAACTTCTCAAATACATATTTGAAAAATCTTTTCTATCAACTAAAGATTCCTTACCAAAACATCAATATAATGTGTTTATAAGGACTTTATCAAAAATATGCTCAAAGATTTTAAATCTAAAAATTTGGGGATAACAACATTAAAAAGAACTTTCTCAATAGCATATTGAAAAAATTTACCTAGGAATAAAATGCCAACTGTGCATAGTAAGAAACTAGAAACTTCTCCCCCATACAATGCACAGACTAAAATATTTGATTAAATTTTAAATTCTGATAAATTACATTATTTAAGATAGCTCAAGATTTACTTTTTATATAAGTGTGTTTTTTTATTCATTCAAATTGTATTTGAATTAAAGATGTGGAATTTAGGGGGAACATATATGAAAATTCAAAATTAATTATTTATCTCTCCATTTAAACCCCAATTGACATATTATTTTATGATATTTCTCATTTAATTTAATATACTTAAATCCCAATTAAGATATTATCAAAATTCAAAATTAATTAGTAATTTCTTCATTTGAGCTTCCATTAAAATCTCATTTAATAATGATGCTCCTCATTTAATTCAATATATCTAAATCCCAATCAAAATATTATTCAGATCTTATTATTAATTGAATATATTCAGATCTTATAATATCATACCCGACCCGTTTTAAGCGAATTAGGTATTACAAGTTTTTAAGAATATAATTGATTGATGATTGATTGATGATTTTAGCTAACAATTTTATAACGTTAATGCAACAAACTTCATTACAATATAAGTTCATGAAATTTCATTCTCCCAAATTAAATTACATAGTCACTTCACCTTTTTAATACATTAGCCAATGTTCTCTTTCTCCTACATAAAATTTCATACATTTTACAGCACAAAATAGAACCATCATTACATGACAATTCCTTTTTTTCTCAGGTAAAGTATTAATCTCTCTAAGCGACACATCGGTTGACAAAGTGGGGGAAAGGCCTGTTTCTGAACTTGGCAGCCACTCTATTCCCTTGTAAATCAATAAATTACCAAATTATTATTTAATCATGCCATAATATGCACAGAAATTATGTCTGCTCCAATAAACTCATTACTTGAACATATGCATCCCATGCATCTTCATCGCTGATGGCATAATGGGTGGTGCGATTCCATTTAAAGCTATTTTGGGGACGCCCATAAAGCATATCGACCACAATGGACCAGTCTTTCCTCAAGCTCCTTATGCGAGGGAGTATGTCAGTGCTTCCCTTCAACCCACATCTTGGCAGCATATCTTCCATCTTATTTTCAATATACACCAATTAACCTGGCATGTGCCTTGACCCTCTCATGAACATTTTCCTAAGTCGCATATCACGGATAATTAACACAAGAGTTGAATCTTCATTATCCATCCACACACGAGCCCTACTACCTGTAATATACACTTGCGTTATCAAAACGGGAAAAAAAAAAAAAAAACCTTCATGGTGCACAGACCACCTTTGGACATCTACACGATAATGACTCCATTAGCTGCCTCTAGATCCCCACTACTGCTATCTTCTCTCCATGGCACATTTTGCCCCTATTTCACTCTTCTTGGCACACACAGGGGATATTGGTTGGACTTAAAAGATGTGTTTGCTTTTCTAAACTCACATAAATATTATTAAATTATGTCGTCAAGGGCAATACGGTCGTTTTGTTTATTTTCCCACCTCTTTTCATCCAACCAAACATATATTTTTCATTCAACAATTTTCAATTCCAGTGATAACCAAACACTCACTCAGCCAGCAATTTTCCTTTCTCTTCCTTTTCATTCTTTTCCCTTCATTTCCATTTCAATGGATTCTTTGAACCAAACAGGCTCTATGATATTGAGATCTAGAATGTTGATAAAACATTTTCAAATGCTAACATGTTAATTTTAATTTTCAAAACAACCATGATTATTACAGAAAAAATCATCATTTAAAATTAAAAAAATATTTTTTTAAGTTAAGGAACCAAATTGAAACCTTATTTAAAATTAAAAAACTAAATGCATACTTTAGTTCTTAATTTTATTTAAGAGAAATTGAATCCCTTTTACTTAATTCAACCGTGTAAATGTATAAAGTCACTTGTTATAATCACAGCATTAAAGCCTAGTTCAGTCAATCAGATCAATAAATTGTTGAACTAATTCTTTGGCGGATCTAATAAAATTTTTTGTACAGGTGGACCAAGGTAGATTTTATATTTTTTTGTTCCCTTGTTGAACCTAAATCAACATGATTTTGAGTTTAAAGGAAAATAATAATCTGTCATATTTATGCTTTAGCAGCCTTGTTTTTTTGGATCATATATGATTTATACATTAATGTCTCATTTTATTGATGCATTAATGTTCTTCATTTAAATATTATTATTTTAGGGGTTACATATCAATATTTTATATGCTTAATCACATTATATTATTTTAATTATAATTATTGATCCTAATTGAATCATGATTGTACCCTTTTTAGTTTTCAGCACTTTGCTAATAAAATGCGTACAAACGCATATACGTTTATGCGCACGCATAGGAGCACATTCCATATTCATAAAAAAGATCAGTATGAATTTGAACCATCAAATTGATTTTGAATGGTCCATATTCACTTTAAATATTTAAATAATTTTTTATTTTAATTGATATATAATTTAAAATAAAGAGGATCTCATAATTTACAGTTCCTAAAAAATTACCATTAAAATAATTGTAGATTAAAAATTTTAAATTAGTACTGTCCAAATTAGATTTTGGATGTCTCAGATTTAGGGTGTGTTTGGATGAAACCAAATCGTAGTTTGGAAAAGTGATTCTGGAGAATAGATTCTGGAGAGAATAGATTTTTTGAAGAATGGATTTTGTAAAAAAATGATTTTGAGAAGTGAGAGTATTTGGATAATTGTTATCAGAAACACTTTTTACATGTACAAATTACTAAAAAGGGCATAAGTTAATATGACAATTATATAAGGGATATATTTTATAATATATTTTGATTTGAAGGAATAAAATTGTTGATAAAATAATTTTTACCAACATAATTAATAATATATAAGATAATATAATTAATATGTATATATATTTTTAAATTATAAGATTAAATATGTTTATAGAAAAATGATTATTTTTTCTAATAGAAAAATATTAATTTGCTTTAAAGATTTTAAACATGAAATTTTATAACATTTTTTTCAAAAGCATGACACTCTCCAATTTTTTCCAAAAACAAATTCAAGATGCTTTTTCCAAAACTATGGTTTTGATTTTTTTATAGGTGTTTGGGTCATTTTTTCTCCAAACCATGGTTTGGGGAGACACCCAAACACACCCTTAATCACAGCGACGAACATATAATGCTCATTGCCTTGATAAGTACTAAATGAGAACTATGTCTATATATATATATATTGATGATTGAGGATTATTTAAATTAATATTAAGAAATACTCCTCTGGTTCTAAATATAAAACTTTTATATTAGTGTGTATGAGGATCTTATATTTAGGATAAGAGGAGTAATATAAAAGTATAGGGTTCGTGTATATCTTCAAAAATATAATATTAGTTATAAGATCCGATGAGTGTCCACATCTGAAACGTCGTCTTAAGTCATAAAAAGAAAAGTTTGAGTCTCTTTCAAGATCTACGATTCTCCATCAACGTTGATCCGAATCTTCTTTTTTTCTATATTTTATTTATTCTTTTCACTATCAGATCAAGTACCACATTGAGCAAAGCATGATTAAGGCTTTATTAAAGTTAATTAAGATTGGACTTTTGACGGCTAACTAAAGTCCTTTTTAATAAAACATTAATCACACACAAAGCAAGTAATCCTTTTGTCTGCAAGTTGAAGTCAGATTTTTCACATATAAAAAAATAAATAGCATCATAAAATAAGGGGTGAAACATGCGCACACTTCATCTTAAGTTGCAATATTAATAATTATATTCCCAAGTTGCAATGATATTTAGTCCACTTCATCATTAAATTTCTTGTATAACACGTGTCATGGGCCTTTTTGGTTGATTGTTATTATTTCGTATTTTTGTTGGAAAGAATATATGTTAAATACAAATAAAGTTGTAAGGTTATTAAATTTTAAGAAAAACTAATGAGATGTAATATTTTTCTTGGTTTCAGTAAAATATACTTTTCTAATCCTACTAATAAGGGAGAAAAAATTTTATTTAGTCATATTTATAAGTCATTCATATCATTAGATTTTTCATATGATCGTACAGTTTTATCCTCATTTTATCAGGATGGTTACTTTTTTTTTTGGTTGGAAAAATGCATATATTAAATAAGAATAAAATTTAAAATTATTAAATTATATTGGAAAAGCTTTATAAATAAAGTGATTTATAAATTAGGATCGGAAGAATACTGTTCTAGTCTTTATTATAAGTTATTTGTAACTCATTCTCTCAAATATCAGAAAATGTATTAAATTGATAAAATTTTCAAAACTCTTTCCTTACTAAAATTCTCTATCTTTTTATGTTTACAAATCATTTTCACCTCATCTTAAACTCTGTTAGTAATAATTTTTTTTTTATTATAGTAAGTCAGAATAAACTCCACTCACCCAATCGGCAGATGGAACAGCCTAGCCATTGCCGTTGAAATATTACGGTTTGATGGGCCCAATAAGTGAAAGGCTCTTAAGCAAAAGAGCCCCACAATTGCAAGAAGCAAAGTCTTAAATGGGTCCCAAATGGGCCCAACTACCCTCCCTTCCATTATGGATCTCTTTCCTTAAGGTGCCTCCCATCCACCAGCGTCAAGTAAACCTGTCTATTCCTGGCCATGTGGGGCAGAAAAAGCTTGGGAATGCTTCTTTTATCACATGAAACTATTTCTTTTATTGAAAAAAAGTACTTCTTTTCATATTTAATATAAAAAATATTTAATTAATTTAAATAAATTAAAAAATTAAGAAAATAAGTTAATTATAATTAATGCAAATTGTGTTTCCTAAGATATTCTTATAGTTAAAATAATTGGAGATGTTAAGATGAGATTAGTTAGCTAACATTTTTTTTTTAAATTTTTCTAAATACATGTATTCTCCTATTGAAAGCAATTTTATTCAAAATATTATTAGACACTAAATATAACTACTTCTTTTAGCAGGGATTTAAATTTTGGCTTGTTATATTATTAGTTGTTAGTTAGTTAATACTCTTTCGGTTCTAAATATAAGACCTTTATACTATTGTATATAAAGATTTTATATTTATCAGTATAAGGGTCTTATATTTAGAACTATTTTGTATTGGTTGGCTGGTGAACCAAAGTAAAGAGGTCTTGTCTTGATTCATGATTAATTGGTTCTGTAGCCTGTAAGCTAAATACATGGCCGTGGGAAGCTTCAGCCTGAGGCCCAGATAAACTTGAAGGCCCTTATTTTAACAACCAATAAAATACAAAAACAAAAAACCTTGGAAGCCCTCTCAAGTTTGGAGCGACAAAGATAGCAGCATTTAGTTACTGTTTATGTTTATTGCCCCGGCGATGGCGTATTATTCCAATTTCTCTCGTCGTCTGGTCGGAACGGCCCCTGTCTCCTTCTTGAAATCCGTCGTTAAATCAGGAAGCCATTCTCCGCTTCGGAATGCCTCAACAACAATGCCGTCTCAACGTTCATTCCCTTCGTTTAGCAGGTAATTCCTGTGTTCCAAAGCTCCAATCCCTTGGTCTTTCTTCATGGTCTGAAGTGTACAAGAAGCGCGAACTACATTCCCCTAGGCATCTGCTAATTCCTAGCGTCAGAGTTAACAAGGATTTGAAAAAAAATTTGTCTGCTACTGGTAGTATGCTTGCCTTTTCCTTTTCCGTTTTTTAGTTGTTTATTACATCAACTGCAAATAGTAATACAATTATTGTGTAATTAGTTGTTAGCTGTGTTTGCATATATGCATGAGTCTGCAGTTTATTTATTACTTCTATGATTTACTGAAATTTGGGGTATGCTTTGTGTAGTTAAGTGAAGTTCTTCTTTTAGATAGCTTCAGAGCAGAAGTCAGGGTTTTTGAAGTCACTTGTTCATCTACATAGGGCATAGGAGTTTTGTGGTTGTTTGTTCGTGTACATAGTGTGTTAAGGTTATTTCTTGGATGGTTTGTTACATTTAAATCTCTTGTAACGTGCCCTTTTTTGCCTTTAAAATATAAAGATTCTTGTTACTTAGTATAGGTGGGCGTGTGAGCATTCTTAGCAATTTCATGTTCATTCCTAATAGTTGTTAGCTATGTTTGTGTATGCATGTACATGATCAGTTTATGGGGTTCTTCTATTATGAATTGCTGAAAGTTAGATTTATGTCTTGTGCTCACAATCCATATGCTATCTTTGACAGAACTTCAGTGTACAAGTTAGGATGTGTGCAGTCGCTTATGCCTCTACACAGTGTTGTGGCCACTGCAAGAATGATATCTTATGTTAGTGCAGATTCAAGGAATTGTGGGACCTTTTCAATTGGTGCCCTCTACTGCAACACTCATGGACCCTAAGTCTCTGTTTGTTTGATTAGTGAGTGATTCTTTCCTTCTTTCCCTTTATTTCTGTTGGGGAAAAGAAGAATTAGAACACAAATTAAACTAAAAATTCAATCTCTTTGTTTATGGGTTTTAAGATCTGTAGAGCACTTCTACAGTGTTCTGAGCTTTGACATTAAATGAAGGGAAAAAGAGTAGAAACCCATGTTGCTTATTGGGATATAAGTTGAGAAATGCTTCAATTTAGAATTCAATCTCATTTTCCCCCCTTTCTGCACCATATACTTGAATAAACAGTTTCCTTTGCTTTGCGATTTTTGCTCTTGGATATAACTTTGATACAGTAATTTAGCTTTTAGCAGAATGCCAAGCCAATACAGCTTTTGGTGAGTTCGACTCTGTTTGAACCCACTTTTAGCGTTGCCACTGAACTTTGATAGGATTAAAATTCAGCTCTTTAGAATTCAGAATTCAAATCCCGAAGAAGAAGCATCTTTGTTCCTTGAAGCTCTTCAAAGGCATTCATATACTAAATAAGGAACTCCTTCACTGCTTCAAGGTCTTCGAAGGCAGAGTGTCCCTTCTATCTGGCAATAGATACTGCATCTATGATCAATTGGCAGTTTTTTGTTTAAAATGTAGCCCGTCCCTTCTATTTGAATATGTTTGCATTGTAATAGATCATCCGGGATCAGTGCATTGGTTCTTCTATTATGCATCATATATTCAGAAAGAAAGTGATATAAAAGAATGGGGCTGAGTGTAGAGTTCACGTCCTTATATTTTCTACCCAATTTCCCCCGTCTATTTTGAATCTTACATGCATTCATTTTAGTGAATAAAGATCAGGATGGCAAGGGATGGGGCTGTGATCATATTTCTCTGCAGTGATGTCATGGTTTCGTGTGATTTGTAATGTAATTGTATAACCTTCTTTGAAATGCATGCAACCGGACGACCCTTTTTTTTTTTTTTTTTTAAAGATCAGGTATCCTCCAATTAGAGGTAATTTTTTTGAGACGCTGTCAGGTATTAAATGTGAGCATTTTTCCTAGCCCTTTCCGCTAGATTCAGCCTCCGTTGATAATGGAGTACCCACTTCTCATAAGCATTAAGGGTAATGGCCTCTAGTAATTCATGGGTTTGATTGGCCTAGTCTTGGTGGTAACTCACAATTTAGTTGTTTACTAATCCTTTGCTTATAATAGTTTGGGAGTTGTTTTTTTGTAATTTTCACCCACGTTATAGAGAGTTGGTTTTAATCTTAAATATAAAATCTTTATTTTATCCTTTATGTTTATTATTAATGTTAAATATAAGATTTTTATTTTATCTTTTATATTTATCATTTTTTTCAAATTAATTTATCTAATTTAGAAGTTGATGTATAATCTAATGTTATATCAGTATTTTAGAAAGATCTTACATTTGTTAAAATTAAGTAATTTATTTTATTTTTTAACTATAATAATGTGATTTAATTAATATATATAATATTCATATTTTAATTATGAAAAACTCATAAGTGATACCCACAGTATATTAAAATCTTCACTTTTTATTTTTTTTTATTCTACTTTCTTTATTCACCCTCCTCTACATAACCCATTAAATCCTACCCCCCTTCCATTTCTTCTCTTAACACACATCAATTCATATGATAGAAGAGCAGTGCGCGATTTTTTTCCTCTCTCCAGTCCCTCCTCTTTTACTCCTGACCTTCCTCACGGGTGAGTCTCCTCTCTCCTCTCTTTCTCCTTACCTTCCATGAGTAGCACGAGTTGGGTGACTTGAGTCTTGAAAGAGGAAGAATGAGATGAAGACAAGCCACGGAGAGCCAATCACGGTGACAAAGCAAGAAGTGGGTGGTAAGGACAATGTCAATTCAAACAGAAAGGCTAAGCTTAGTGAGGGTGAATACATGATTTGTTTTTTTTTTTGGGGAAATAAGGCAAAACAATGTAGAAGAAAAGACGTTTTTAGAGGTTACAACTAAATGACGAGCAAATAAATTGATTTAGATAACTATGAAAAGACGTCAAGGAAACAGGATAAACAGTATAATTAGAGAAATCAGATAAAAAAGATAAAATGTCCTACTAAACAATATCTGTTAAAGCTTGTTGGGAGGTGGGGATGAGAATGAATTTTTCACTGATGCAAGAGATTGATAGCGTAAGTCTTGAAATTGCATTAAGAAAGTTATTGTGAATAGATGAAGAGGGTGTAAGAAGACACTTGTTTAAAAAAATTGAACCAACTTCATATTTGCATCTCCACAAAATCCTTCAAGAGGCAGCCTAGAGAGCAGATGACTCCATGACAGTAATGATTCCTTGATTTTCTTTTTTTAAATTTATTTAGGAAAATATTCCAATCCTTATGGTTAGGCCATGAATGTAATGACATCATCTATCTGGGTTCGTTTGGATTAGTGATTGAAAAAGTAGCTTATTGAAAAAATAACTTATGAAAAAGTGAAGTTGATAAAAGTTAAATTGGATAAGCTGAATTGTATTTGGATTGGAGTTCAAAAAGCTAGTTTGCAAAAATGAGATTGGTAAAAGCTTGTTTGGATTATAGTTAAGTAAAAGTAAGTTTGGTTGTGAAATAACCAAAATAGGTATGAGTTTTAATAAATAATAGAACATGATAAAAAAAATAATTTCACATAATACAATGAAATTAAAATAATTTATTATGAAGAAATCAATTTTAACGAGTGAATTAAATTTTAAAATTTTAAAAAAATCATAAAAAATATTTTAAATATAAAGTGAAACATGATAAAAAAAAAAAGTGTCAGAGTTTGAATGTTTCCTTATAAAGTTATGAATGACGATTATTGCACAAAACATGTATACCATATACACTTGTATTTAGAAGTCGTAACTATGCCTATTTCGTAAGATTTAAAATGAACAATAATGAAGTGATAATTAATTTAATTAATTTTTTTAAATATTCACAAATTAGTTATTTAGCTCTTATATTAATAATTAGTGTATATATATTATACTAATATGAAAATTTTGATGCTTATATTCTGTACTAGAAAGAATATAAGTCTAAGTTTGAATAGTATAATACTCCCTCCGTTCTTTATTATAAGAGACAAATAACCAAAGTACGCTGATCAAAAAAACAGTTAAAATTAGTTAAGAACAATTAATGTGTAAAAAGTATAATTTTTTTCCAAAAATGCCCTCATTAATAAGGAGAGAGAGCATGAGAGAGAACAATTAAATTATTAAAAGAAAGAGAAGTGGGAGGGAGAGAGAGTGTGAGTTGGAGATAATAAATATGGGTAAAATAGTAAATCAACACAAAAAAGTAGAAACAACTTGTAAGTGTCTCTTATATATAGAAACATGCCATGAGCATCAAATGTCTCTTGTAATAAGGAACGGAGGGAGTATGATTTAAGATAAATTCTTTTAAAGGCATGGGCTCCAACTTTTTTTTTTTCCCCAATCTTCTCTCTCCACTTTTCCAAAAAGTCATAAGCTTCAAATTTTTACTTATGGTTTATGATGGCTTTTCATCCAAAAGCTGAATTGCTCCAACGCCATCACAAACACACCAATTTTCATCCCACTTGAACAATTGTACGTTTTGGCTCAATAAGCTACTTTTCTCCCATTGAAACGCTGAAACAAACAGACCCAAAGTGAAGCACTATATGAGGCTATTGGATTCAAGAAGGATTGGAAACTTGAACTTCATAAATAATTTCTTGAGGATAAGGTAATATACCTCTATGAAGAGACGCATTTCTTTTCTTCTAAACGGTGTTAAGAAGACAAATTATGCCACAGACTAGAGACAATTGTCCATCATTGTGAAGATAGAACAATGTATCCTTTAACCAGCTTTTAAACTCGAAAAATATCTATTCGTGTAATTCTAATAGAAAAGCAGCCAAACGATAAAAAGTCCTTAATAGAGGATAAAAGATGAATGAGTGCTCCAAAATCTCTTCTTCCATGCCTCCAAAAAGACACATGCCAGGAGTATTTATATGGTGAGCCTCCAACATATGACATGAAGGAACTGCATTATACAATAGGTTCCAAATGAAAAGCAATTGTGTAAATGAAAGATTAATTTTTCACTAGAATTTTCAAAAATGATCAGTTCTACTTATTCGAGTCTGAATATAACTAATCCTATCTTTAATTTTATAAATTCTCGAGATATTTCTACTCCAATACAAACCATCAGAATGATTTAAAATGAAATGTGGCAAGAATGACATCCACCATTTCATGAGAATATAAAGAATGAATTAGAGGTGCATTCCAAATAGTAGAATTCTAAGTTAGGGGGGCATTATCATGACTCAAGAATGTGAAAGAAATAATTGCAGTGAGTCATCCTTTCCTTACGGTAGCTTATTGATCAAGAGAAGTTGGTGGGTGGGGTGACAACGGAGGTTGTTGTTCATCATGCATGAGGTAGCTCCTCTGAATCCTGGCTTTGTTGAAAAGGAAATTTTTATTTTTCTTCACATATTAAATTACAAAACTACCCTTAGTAAAGTCTGAAGATTCAAGTTTGTATTAAAATTTTTATTTTTTCTGTTAGCAATTTTTTTTAAAAAAAATTTTCTGAACTGTTCATTGCTCTGAGGGGTAGGAAACTTGGAGGCTTCTGAAACGTGAAATTCCCAAATCGTTCTTCCTTCCTTCATCCTCCCCAGTTTGGCAGTTTCCATATTCGCCGATGGTGTGTGGGCCGCTATCCATCCGTCCGTCCGCCGCCGTCTCTTTACTTTTTGCGATGACCCTTGTTTTCTTTCTTCTCTTCCTCCTCAACTGATGCCGTCCTGAGTCAGGGGGAGCCGTGCGTCGCTTTCTTCTCCTCCTCCTTGATCTTGTGATGTGCAGGACTGAAGTGTGAGTCTAGGTGAGTCTCACTCCTCTTGCTGTTGCGTTTTGGACTCGTCCGTCTTGCTTGTCTGCGGCTGTGTGTGCAGATGTATGGATTTCAGCCCCTTGTTCCATTAGTTCTTTGGTTTTTTTAATCTTCTAGTGGTAAGATTAAAATTTTCCGCTTTTATTGTGGCTGCTTTGGTAGAATTCTTGAGTTAGGGAGGTGAGGATTGAATGGGTCATTGCTACAAGTTCAGGAAAAAGAAACTTGTTTTGTTAACTTGAATTTTGATGCATGATAGGTCTTTGATGAAATGTTTGAAAGCGAAAATTAAAATTTAAGGGGTTAGCAATAATTTATGGCTGCTTGCTTGCCGGTTAAGATGTTTGGTTGTTGAGTTAAGTTGAATGCCAATAAGGTGTTTGACGAACTGCGCGAAAGAAGAATGAGACTTGGAGATTTTGTTTAGTTTAGACATGAGATTATGAAATTTATTTGGATTTGTATTGTATTAAAATTTTGATGATTGCAAAAGAGAATTATGGAATTTAATTATGTGTCAAGTTAATAATGTTGAGAAGTTAACATGTGTCACTGCGTGTTGACGCAAGGGTGCTTGAAGTTGCTTGGCTACTAATGGAACAAGAAAATAAAGGTGTTGTTATTAATCCTGGAAGCTATTCGGATACTTAAGAGTTATATGAATTGTTGATTGGTTAAGTGTGATGTTTATTGTATGAGTTAATCTGAGACATGCAATCTTGTAGAAGAATTGAATTAAATTAAGATGGTTAAATGTTTCTAAATTGGTTTGTGGACTGGTGTAAAAGAGGAATTTGGTTCTTGTGCTGTATTATTGAGTTGATTTGGAAAATCCCTGCGTAAATTTTTATTGGAGTATTAATATTGTTGTGTTTGGGAGGAGCGAGCATGTTGCAAAATTGTATGAATAGAAGTAAATGGTATATTCGGGAAAGTAGAGCCACGAGAATCATTTCCTCAGCGTTTCACAAAAATATTCCAAACGATTGCCGTTTATCCGCAGCGGTGGAGAGAAGCTTAGCCCGAAGCCATATGAAGCGCAGGCCAGTCCATTAGAACAGAGCTTCGAAACGGTGAGGAAAATGCCATAGCCAGCTTCAAATTCAAATCTTTTCCCTTTTTCCTCAGGGCGAGAGCGCAAGAGCAATCTCACACACCGCAACGTTCCTTCTCGTAGCAGCAGAAGCAGCGGCTATGTTGGCCCTGTTTGAGATTACCGTTAAAATCATTTATAAGTACTTTTTATGTAATATAAGTTGAGATAAAATTTTTTTTACGTATTATTTCGTAAATTATAATTAAAAAGTTATTTATAAATTATTTCAAATAAACTTATTTTCTCTGGCAATTCCCTTTCTTCAATGTAGGTTGTCGTGACATTCTAGGAGAAGGAGAAGCTTCGTAGCTTTATCGTCAATGGAGGCACCATGTTGCCCATCGATGGTGGCTTTAGTACGGGGAAAAAAGTTAGTGTAGTTGGATAAGCTGACACATTTGATTAGAAAAGCAAAGATTTTTGTCCATGATTTTGACTTCTTCTTTGGCATGCGAAGTCATGTGTCTGATTAGAAGGCGATGGTTATTAATTGGCTTTAATCTCCGTCTATGTTAATGGCTGCCCCATTCTTCTTACTCTGTCTAAATGCAGATGATGTTTCATTTCTTTGTTAGTTTTCTGTAGTAATTATGCTTTTGTTTTGAATTATATTTTCCAGTTTCTAGTAAAAATGTTTTTTAGTTGTGCTAAAATTTTGCTTTCAAATGCGTTGGTTTGTTTTTATCCAGTCAATGGATAAGACTAGGGCTGCTTATTGCTAATATTATTATTCTGCTAAATTTTGTTGACAAAGGTTTGGACAAATCTGTAATAGACGATTGTTCAATGTTGAAATGCAGGATATGCAGGAAATCTGTAATGGTTTGTCTATTGTCGGTGAATGCATGATGTGTTTATTTCTAAGCGGTGCGTTTGACTAGAAGCTGAGAAGGAGGCTTCTGATAGAAACCGGACTTTGTAGGCTTCTCTGTTTTTTCCCCTCTTATTTTCAAAACAATTTTATAAAATTATTTCTTAAAACAAATTTTAAAAATAAAAAAAAACCAATATGTTTGGATAATTATTTTTAAAAATTTTAAAAAAATTATATTGGGCAAGCGGTGGTTGTAGCCACATGGTGGGCCGCAGCAGACAAGAAGAAAAGAAGACTTCTTTAATTTTTCAAAACAAAATATAAAAAAAAAAGAAAAAATTTTCATTTTTAAAAATTATTGTTGTTTGTAGATTTTAAAACAGCTTATTAAAAACAAATTATCAAACAATGTTTTTTTTAAATAAAAAATTATTTTGAAAAAAGAAATAAAAAAACCCTTAATCATTACGAAAAATGTTTTGGATACAAGACAGCAGGAGATAACTTGGGAAGAAAGCGTCAGGATTTGATGTAGAGTAGGACGATGCAAAGCTTCGGGTTTTTGGGGCCCGAGAAATACTCAGTTAGAGGAACTAGTGTTATGGCATTTTCGTTGAGAGTTTCTTCTGTTTAGTTGCGATCGTGTGTTGAGGAAGTTGGAACCACAGAGAGAATACGATGGAAGCTGTTCAAGCCCCATAGAGTAACATGCCATGGGAAATTGGATTTTTACATTTAAAGTTCTGAGTCTTGCAAATTTGAGTATCAAGCCATCGCTGTCTGTTGCATGGGTGAGACTTTTGCCTCTGTACTCAGCCAATTCCTTCACAACAGAAACCTCAAGGCCCAAGCTGAACCCCCAAGTGTTCGAAAAGCAATCAACTCAATCGTCACTTACCTCAAAGCGGGTCGCCTCCGAAAAGCCGTGTCCGTACTTTTCGCTTTCCCTGAACAATTCCCGTATTGCCTGTATGCTCATCTGTTCCAGATATGTTCCTATCATCGAGCCATTGTTGAGGCCCGGAAGGTCGAGTCTCATTTGGTCACCTTCTCTCCTACCCCACCGGTTTTTCTTCTTAACCGGGCAATAGAAACGTACGGTAAATGCGGTTCTTTGAATGATGCCAGGGAGCTGTTTGAGGAAATGCCACAAAGAGATGGAGGGTCTTGGAATGCAATGATCACGGCCTATGCGCAAGGGGGTTACCCAGATGAGGCATTGTCATTATTCCAATGCATGAATAAGTTGGGAATTTATGCAAATAAAATCACATTTGCTAGCATTCTTGGCTCTTGTGCTGCGGTATCTGAGCTTCATCTTGCACGGCAAATTCACGGGCTCATAACAAAATATGGTTGTGATCGCAATGTAATTCTAGGGAGTTCTCTTGTTGATGTTTATGCCAAGTGTCAGGTTATGTGTGATGCCCGTAGAATGTTTAATGAGATCCAATATCCTAATGCCATCACCTGGAATGTGATTGTGAGACGGTATCTGGATAATGGTGATGGTCAGGAAGCCATTGTCATGTTTTCACGGATGCTCTCCACCGAAATCAAGCCATTCAACTTTACACTCTCAAATGCTCTTGTCGCTTGTTCGAGCATATCTGCACTAAAGGAGGGGATGCAAATACATGGAGTTATTACTAAACTGGGTTTTCAAGAGGATGATATTGTTTCAAGCTCTCTTATTAACATGTATGTGAAGTGTGGTGAACTAGATGATGGTTCTAGGATTTTTGATCAGCTTGGCTCAAAGGATTTGGTCACTTGGACTTCAATTGTATCAGGGTATGCGATGAGTGGAAAAACACAAGAGGCAAGGAAATTTTTTAATGAGATGCCTGAACGTAACGTGATCTCATGGAATTCCATGCTTGCAGGATATACCCGTTACTCTGAATGGTCAGAGGCATTGGATTTTGTGTATTTGATGCTTAATGAAACTAACGCATTGGATCATGTCACTCTTAGCTTGATGTTAAACTTGTCTGCTGGACTTTCAAATCATGAAATGGGGAAGCAAATTCATGGTTATATCTATCGACGTGGATTCCAAACCAACCTTATGGTCAGCAATGCCCTTCTTGACATGTATGGTAAATGTGGGATGTTGAATTGTGCCAGAGTTTGGTTTAGTCAAATGAGTTACGGGCGTGACATGGTTTCTTGGAATGCTTTGTTGACTAGCTATGCTCAGCATCAATTAGGTGAGCAAGCCTTAACAATATTTTTAGAGATGCAGTGGGAGATAAAACCAACTAAATATATGATTGCAACCCTTTTGACGGCTTGTGCAGATGCCTCTGCAATTCACTATGGCAAACAAATTCATGGATATATAATTAGACATAAAATTGAGATGGATACTATTATTGTAACTGCTTTGATATGCATGTATTCTAGATCTCGTTCTCTTGAGAATGCTTTTGAGGTTTTTAAAGGAGCAGATTCTAGGGATGTGTTCCTTTGGAATCACATAATATTTGGGTGCTCGTACAATCATAGGGGTCAAGAAGCCCTTGAATTGTTTAGGATAATGGTGGAGGAAGGCACCCAACCAGACCATGTGACCATTCAGGGTATCCTGTTTGCTTGTATAGAAGAAGGCCTTGTTGAGTTTGGTACCCAATGCTTCAGGTCAATGAGCAATGAATTCAGTATCTTGCCTCGGTTGGAGCACTATAACTGCATGATTGAACTTTACAGCCGACATGGATACATGGATGAACTTGAGAACTTTTTGAAGACAATGCCTATTGAGCCTTCAATTCCAATGTTAACCATAGCCCGTGATGCTTGTAAGAAGCATGGGTACTCAAGGCTGGAAGAGTGGATTATGGATCAAATTGCGAATTTTGAACACTAATTCTATCTCAATTTGCTGCATGTATCAAAGGAGGCAGTTAGCTCCGTATTTCAGCTTTGGAGTATGCCATGCTGTGACAAGTTACAGAATTGTAGACCTTCCATTGCTATAGTAAATGGTCAAGGCCTGTTAGTCATGATGCTCATTAAGTTTATGCCCTGATGCAGTAATGCATGATGAATTGATCACGTGCTTGCAATTTGCAAGAAAATGTCCCATTTTTTCCTTCTGAAAGAAGGGGGATTAAAGGAAAAGAGGAGCACCATTATTTCATAAGAACTGAGGTATTCTATACAACTTTTCTGCCCGTTTGATATACTGATATACTGAGAATATTCAATTATACGTCTCCCACTGTGGGCAAACAAATTTAGTGGCATTTTGAATTTAGCTCATTTGAGTGTAGTTGAACTATTTTTTGTTGAAATTACAGCGTGGCGTCAATTTTATCAATGTTATGTTGTTTATATTGGAATATTTCTAAAACCTATTATTTAAAGGATCACAATTGTTTCTGTTGATCACCAAAAGTACAGGCCTGGATTGCCTTTTCCCTTTCGTTCAGAAATCTAGTGAGAGTAAATGGTTAAAACAAAATCATGAAAAAGGATTATCCTTGATCTTCACTTCATTTTGCACTTCTGGATATCACTTTATGGGTGACTGTAATATCATGTTCTCATCATAGCGAGTAAAGCTATGTCTGCTTAGAGAAGAGAAAGACTTTCGACTGTAACTCTGCTACTTTCTAATCAGGGAAAATTAAGAATGGAGCTTTTAAGTTCCTAAACTCCTGACAGACCCAACTCAAGGATGCCGAGTGTTCAATTTTTTTCTTGTCATTTTAATGCTTTGTAGTGAATAAAGTTCCCATGACAAACTCTTCTCGTTGCAATTTAGGCATGAGGAAGAACAAATAATTAACCGGTCACTACTGCAACCGTATCACATTTTTCTATTTCATGAAAAGTGATGTTTATGGTGTTGATAAAAATTTGACCAGCATTTCTATCACTCGCTGCAGGTCTCCTTATTTGACAAAGAAGATTACAAAGAAGTCATACCGACTACACAACCCTTTCAGCTTAAAAGGTGTCACAGCATGCCTCTGCGATGCACTTTATGGAACTAATAGTATTGTCAGGATCAGTGGTAACATACACTCTGCTGTCCTCTAATTTTGGATAACGTGTCTTTGTGCCATGGATTAAAATTTAGCCAGTTAACTGGTCCTAACTACTTACATGTTGAATGAGATAAAAATAAATTGGGATGATTTGCAAAAGTATGCGTCCGAAGTCAGGAAATCTAAATGGAAATTGAGTTGGTTAATTGGTCCTAACTCCTCATATCTTAGTGTTGCTCCATTTGCGAGACAATAAGTGTCATGGATCACATCTGGATGATTGGTGTATCAGGAGAACAGCACTGAACAAAGCCGTTGAAATGGTTCTGAAAATCGGATTCAGTGTAATGAGTCATGTTGCACCTTAATTACTCTTTAACCTCTCTGTTTCCTGGTGCCTTCCATGAAAAGGTATGGCTGTAGAACTGAATGGCGTCCTGATTAGCCATGCTTTGATGACAGTAGGTTAAAGCCTATGATACACTCCCTCCAGAACTGAAGAATTGCCCCAAGTTATGGCTGAAAGTTGACAATTTTATTCAGGTACTCTATGGCTATATATAGCTAAAGGAAGCCATCTGGAACATATCTTATGGAGGCATGCTCATCTAGGACGCTATTTTACATGTAACCATTCTCCTTTTATAATTGTTCTCTCTTCTTATTAGCGCAATTTTCAAATTTTTATCCTCACAAACCCCCAATGTTTAGTTCACATACTGCAAGAATGTTTTTCTTCAATTTCCTAGTATCGCCATGAATGAACTGTCCTTGATTAAACCGGAGATATGAATTTATATGCTGTAACTTAATGGCATTATCCTTTTTATCCCTAACAAGACAGCTGAGTTTTATGGCATTTTCAGATATTACTCCCTCCTGTTCAAAATATAAAATAAATTTTATTCATTTATGTTTATTAAGAAATTAGTTAAAATCAGTTTAAAACAACAAATATGTAAGGCATATTTTTTTTTTTTTGAATATGCCCTTATTAATGAAAGGAATAGGTAAAAAATGTAATAAATGAATTAAAGAGGAAAGAGAATATATGAGATAAAATTGAAAAAAATTCATTAAATGCTCAAATAAAAATGAATGTTATCTTGTTTAAAAAAAACAAAAAAAAGAAAAAACTAAAACCCTTCAATGAAGGTTAGTTTATATTTTGAACCACCAGGGAGTATTATGTACACTAAGATTGATAGTTTTGGATGCAAGTTGCAAGGTGGGGACTACCACTTCGTCAAGTGGAAGAAAGTGGGACAGGATCATACCACAGGAAATTCTCTTTTGATGAATTTTGCCATACATGAGATGTAGTATATGTGATAGATAGTGAAATTAATTGTATTTTGAATGTTTTAAACATTTTTGGAGTTATGCAATGATTCAATTAAGCTTCCATTTGCCTATTTATTAAATTGGAAAACTTATTTATGTTTTTTTAATTTTTTTTAAATAGAGGTATTTTTCTGGTCATTTACAGCTAAGAAAAATACCTCTTTGTTGTTGTTGTTGTGATCTTGACTCAGGGTACTGGTTGTTTGACCACATGTAGAGGGTTTTGACATTTTTAATCGTTTGATTCTGCATTTGTTTCAAAACTGATGCAGGAAGTTCTTTACTACATAAAATTGAGTTCAAATCAGGATATCCTTTTCTCAAATAGTTTCTATGTTGATTAAAAGATTGATGTAGATTTTGCACTATCTATATAGGTTACCTAAGAGAATCAATGTGGATGGTTTATTCTATGTAGGTTGATTATAACCAATGCAGGATAAGCTATTTAAATATGATTTCTGTTTCTCAGTTAAAGACCACACCTATGCTACAAAATCAGAACCAGCACAATATATACAATGATCAATCTGTAGGCAGTACCAGAACCAGTGAACCAATTTCATTTTATACAGCTCCTAATTACAATCATTCAACGCAATACTATCTCTGATTTTTAATATAAAAATTTGTTAGATTTTTATTTTGATCTTAAATATGAGATCAATTTATTTTGTTTCTTGTATTTATTCATCTTTTTTCAAGTTAGTCATTGTAATAATAATAGTTTTAACTAATATATTTGATTAGCAATGATATTTTAGCAAAAATAACACATATTTATTACAAATAACTAACTTAATTAGTTTCTTTAATTTACTCAAATTAGTCAAGTAGCTCTTATATTAAGGATCGGAAATAATAGAATCTAAACTAATTAAACTATTAAACTAATCTAAACTAATAAAAAAGTACACAACAACTAATGAGAGAATTATGAAGGTTTATTCATTTTGTCTAGGGTCCCGAGTTGTAGGTTTTTTGGATCACTACTAAATTTAGGAAACATTTGATGTGTCATCTTTTACAAAGGAGAATCATTAGGGTGTTCAAGTTTCTCATTACATATTTAATATTTTATCATCAAAATGACATCTCAAGTTTCTTGTTGGGGGATTTGTACAACACCTTTTATGCATGGTATATCATGGAGTGCTTTACAAGTCTCATAAGCCATCATCATATTTTCTGTAAAAGGAGTTTACGATATAAAAGAAACAAGTTTTTTTTGAAAAATAAAAAAATAAAAACAAAACCTTTTACAAAATCACGATTTTTAGTTGAAATGATGACTTTAAAGACGAACACATAAAGATGAAAGTAATGGGTATTAATGACCAATTCAAACTACATGCTTTAACCCAATTGATCATGAACAAGATACCCAATATGACTTGCATGAAGCACTCTTCGTGCATGAAATTTATTTTTAATTATTTTAAAAAATTTTATAAACTAGCTGCAAATGCACAAAAAATCATTATATAGGCTTTGTGAATATGTAAATTCCAAAAACAAGGATATTTTACCAAAAAAAAACATATTATATTAATTATAAAAAAAACATATTATATTAATTATAACTAA
Organism: Neltuma alba; assembly: GCF_004799145.2. Taxonomy (NCBI): domain Eukaryota; kingdom Viridiplantae; phylum Streptophyta; class Magnoliopsida; order Fabales; family Fabaceae; genus Neltuma; species Neltuma alba. Next base: position 27,787 of record NW_021633329.1, on the reverse strand, counting down.
CTTAACTAATTTTTTTAATCTAATCAAAATATTACCTCCATTTTTTGATATAAGAGCTATATAAATAATGCGTGAATATTAAAAAAAATTAGATTGTGTTATTTATTTGTAATAAATTGGTATTGTCTTTCTTGAAATATCATTGTAAATTATGTGTATTAGAACTACCATTTGCTAAAAAATTTTTAAATATACAATCACTATAGAGATTATATGAGACAAAATGAATAAATATTAAAAATAAAGTAGATTAATGTCTTAAATTGAGGATTAGACGAGTAAGATTTTGTTGGGAAAAGAGAATGTTAGCGCTGAATTTTATCAATTGCCCTCACTTAGAATGGCGGAGGAATACCATGGTTACATACTTATATCAAATACACCCACAATCACAAATAAAATACATCATCTTGCTTATCACCATTTGGGGGCCGGGGGGGGGGGGGAGACAAAATGAGACGTCAAAGTCCTATTAGCATATGGCTATGAGTATTCCTCCAAGTCTTGATCAGAGTGGGTGAAGTACTAAAGCCAAAGAAGAAGGATACGTGCAAAAGTTGTTCTTATGCAAGAACGCTAAACGGCATTCATATACGCCAAGCGACGAATTAGACACAAGGGGTCTATTAAATAATCAATAAAATAAAAATGAATGAAGACTTAAATAAATAGATTAACAAGTAACTGCATGAAGAAATAAGTGTATAAATAAGCAAATATAGACAAGCTACATTATCCAATCCAAAAATGCTAGAGCAACGTTCTCTATTATCATTAGACAACGTATGTCAAACACTTGACTTGGCAACACTTTAGAAGAAACAAACCTTATTCAAACTAACCTTTTAAGCTGCCCAAATTAACTTCATAATCACATACATTTCGTTTATCTGGGTGACATGCTTGAAAAGAAGACATATTTGAGATACACTTTGTCAAGGGTGCAAAAGTGCCTCTAATACTGTTTAAGTTTGGTGGAATTTCCATTGATCTACATATGCCAGACTTAAAGCATTATTATATTCTTAATGCGAGTACATTTAGTTCTTAATTATGAAACTCTTTATTTTGGCCATTTGTTAAGCATGAAACTTTGTTAACATGATTTTATTAATTTGGAGCAATTACATAAGTGAAGAGTAAATAAACTCTTGAACATCAATGCTCAATATTTTCTACTGAATATGTCATTGGATCTTTAACTAATTGTTCAGTTTTGCAGCCATGACATTGTTCACATTTTTTCTGACCTTTGTTTAATAAAAATTTCCTTTACCTCCATTATTTATTATCTCACAATTAATCAGAAACATTAAGGTAAAAATCAATTGAGAATAAGAATGCATGCAAGGAGATTTGAATACATGCCAATCTGTTTTCTTTTATGGCATCAAGTTTTCTGTCTCTTGTCACTTATGTCTATGCAACACAGAATATATATATATATATATATATATATATTGATAACCAGCTGAATTTTTTGCTGACTAATTTGGGGAACAATGACAGAAACTAATTGGTGCTGTTTTGCTTCATTCCCTCTTGGGCCATTTTGGTTTTGTGGTCTCTGATATGTGGAAAAGACGTTTTCAGAAAACTGCCAATCTCTGCTGAGATTTCTTAAATTATGGGCAAAAGGGCAAGGAATGTATGGAACTATAGGTGCTTTTGTAATATAGCAGAGCTCACTTACATTATTTGCTTCAAGTACGTACTTAAGCGTAGAACTTTTATGGCTTATGTGACAATACTGAATATTTGTTTGTTGTTCCTTGGTTATTAGGGAGGAATTCATATGGCTGTCCTTGCGGCTTTTATTTGTCGAAGACGTCCAGATGCCTCCTTAAATGCTCTGATTATGCATTTTTTCAAACATTTTCCTTTTGGCCCTGGCATAAACCAGTAATGGAGCAAGAAGGAATACTCTCAACAGTAACAGATGTTATAGAGACATGTTCCTTGATTCCTATACAGATTCTATCTAGTTCTTATTATGAGTATTGCCATTCAAATATTGCTAGAAGCACATTCTATCGAATTAGGACTGAGTTTTTACAAGGACATACACGACTATGGGGGATTTTTTTTCAAAGAAAGAAATTTACATATGTATGCTTTTTTTTTTGTGTGACAATACATAGATATGCTTTTTGGCATCTTACTTTGTTGCCTTTATTCAGCACTTAATCATTATGTCCCAATATATTAGTGCCTTTTTTATTTTACTGGCTGACCATAATTGAAGTTTGTTCTACCATTTTCTTTCAATAAATTGCATATACGCTTGTGAATAAAAAACATGCTTGCTCATAGATGTGCCTTGAGTTTCATTTCTTCATTTAGTTGCATTGAAGGATCATTTGAGCTTATAGTTCAATTGAGATGGTATTTCTGAGCCTTGCCCATATTCAAAAAAATATTCACTATTTGCCAAGATTTACCTCTCTTCTAATAAAGATGATCTCAGAGGTCGAGTTTGTTGTGTCAAATACATGAAAATAGTCATGTAGTCCAATGAATGACATAAGCAGTCATTGGTTAGTGATAATTTTACACTTTTGTTTCATTATTTCAATAGTTCATCTTGTAGTGTAACTTTAGACACATTTATTGATCACAAAAACACAATTTCTTATACAAAAGGAGCAAGAAACGATGGAGACAGATGTTAGTGACACTGTCAGAAAAGTGCAATGCTTATTTCCCTTCTTTACAAATGTTTTTAGCATAAAAATCAATAATAATTAGAGTGACGCCTTACACACACGTCAAAATATTACATAAACGGACTGACTACATAATAGACTACAAGCACTTATCACTTCGAAGTTCTTAATAGTGATAACAGGAAGGACAATATCCTCTTTATATATTATCCTCATCTCCTTGTGTGGTTTCACTTGGGGAAATCCAAAATTTTTGTGATCCCAACACAACAGAATATGTGAATGCTGAGAAAATTGAACCCAATGTGATTTTCCATTGGGGGCTTTCTAAATGGTAAGGATAATTTAACTGACAAGATACAATTGTTGGAGGAGGAGTTCATGAGTAATCTGAGCACATACTATAATGTTTCTCCCAAGATGGAATTGTCCATTCTACTGGCTTCTGAGCTATCCAAGAATGCTTTGTCTGATCATGATAATGCAAATCTTACCAAGACATATTGCAACAAGACAATTAACCTTGATAAGCCAAGAAAGCCCCTTAGCATAGTCACAGCAGTATCTTTCACATTAGTTTGCCAACAAAGGCATCTAATAATAGCGAGTTAGAGAGCAGATTCTAAGGGAAAAAATTCTAATTTACTCCATTTCTTAGCTTCCTATATGTGCTTGCAAGTCCTATCTTTATTGCATCTGTTACTGATGAGTATTGATTATTTATAAGTTGAGAACATGAGCACTCTGATTTCAAGATATTAGATGAATGTTCAGTAATTAAAAACAGCGCGATTTTGTCTAAAGATTTTTCCAAAGGCTTGAGACTTTAAACTACTCTAGCTTAGTTTAGTGTGAAACATTTAAAAACAAAGATATTCTTCTGAATGGATGAGAAAATTTCACACCTGGAGTTTAAGAAGATGATCACCATACAAACAAAAGAAAAGTTACTATTCAAGATTATTAACATCAATCAATTTAAAGATTATGAACAGTAACAATACTCTAATTTAATGATATAAAATATAACAGGATGTTTGGTAATATTTCATGTTCTAAAAAATATATGAAAACGTTACATTTCATAATTTATAAATCGCTAATTACATGATTTCAAACTCAAAATATAAAAATAATCATAATTATATTATTTTGATTTCAAAAGTTTGAGAGATATATTTATTACTCTAATTCAAATTAATGTGCAATATTTAAGGGAGAAAATCACTCTCCTAAAGAGGAGAGAAAATCTCACACCTAATGTCCCTTAATTGATATACAAGCAATACAAGCGTATTTAAGAAGACTACGAACATACAAACAGAAAGGAAAAATTATTACTCAATTAGTAATATCAATTTAAAATATAAGAACAATATGCCGTTCTGATTTCAATATATAACGTATCATATGATATTAATGCGAGTGATGTTATCAGAAATACATGAATTTATGGGAAAAAAATTTACATTTCATAATTTATAAAACAAAAATCACACGATATTTCAATGAATGCACAAAACATTAAAATGGTGAAAATTATAGAATACTTTACAACCCAATGATAAATAATAAACACTTTATAATACTAGGCCCTTAAATTCATATATCTACTCATGAAAGGCAAAAGAAAAAATTGGGAAAAAAAACAATTTTCTTAAATTTGGCTTTGCAAAATCATTTGAAAGGTACAATGAGCTTTTATTCAGAAGGACTTGCATCATCTATTCACCTAAGCAAATCCTAAATTGACTTTCATGACTATTCATTCTTCTTCTGTCACTAAATTAACAAGTACTTACATCATCTATTCCGTAAAACCTATGGTGATACCGAATCCAACAGAATATAGGGCTTGCAGAATATACAGAAAGTTGAAAAATGCAATAAATTAGAATCCATCCCATAGAACCTAAGCTTTTTGAGTTGCCACTACTAGATGCCTTTGTTGGCAAAGCCCCAATAGAAAACCACATTAGGCTCTGTTTTCTCAGCATCCACATATTCTGTTGGGTTAGGATCACAAAAACCATAGATTTTCCCAACTGCACAAGTGAAACCACAAAAGAAGATCAGGATAACACATCATGGATATATTAGTGGCAAAAATTACTTCCTGTCATCAAGTGATAAGTGCTTCGGGTCTATTATATAATAAGTTCATTTATGTAATATTTTGACATATTTCCAAGGGGATACTTTAATTACTAGTGATTTTTATGCTGAAATTAATTCTATAACGAAAGAAAATAGGCATTCCAATTTTTTTGCTAGTGTTGTTAACATCAATATCCATTATTCCTTGCTCGTCTAGCATAAGAAATTTTTGTCCTCATTATCAATAAAAGTTACACTAAAGATGAATTATTGAAATAATGAGATAAAAGCATACACTCATTATTGACCAATGACCACTCTTCAAATTCATTGAGGAGTATAACCATTTTCATCAGTGATGATAGTCTAATTTCAAAGGTCTAAATTGTAACTCAACTAGATAACATAATCCAAGTAAGGTACATATCATGAGAAGAAGACCGTGGAAACCTTGACTTGACCCAACCAACCCAATCTCCAAGATCATCTTTATTAGGAGAAGAGAGATAAATCTTGACACATAGTGAATATTCTTTTGAATATGGAAAAGGCTCAGAGATATTATCCCAATGGAAGTCTGAGTTCAAAAGATCCATTAATGCAGCCAAATAAAGAAATGAGACTCAAGACATATTCATAAGCAAACATGTTTTTAATTCATGACATATATGCAATTTATTGAAAGAAAATAGTCTAGTATACTTCAATTGCAGTTGTCAAACAAAACCAGAAAGGCACCACAATATATGATGCGATATGACCAAGTGCCTCTGAGTAAATTATTGATAAAGTAAGGTAAGACGGCAACAAGCATATCAATGTCAATATTTTTTTAAAGGAAAAACATACCCATGTCATATTACATCCTCGTAGAAACTCATTCCTAATTCGATAGAATGTGCCTCTAGTAATATTTGAATGGCAATAATTATAAGGACTGGATAGAAGCTATATTCTAGGCATCAAGGATTATGTCTCTACAACACATGTTACTGTTAGGGATACTCCTTCTCGCACCATTACTGGTTTAGGCCAGGGCCAAAAGGCAAGTGTTTGAAAAAAGGGCATAATAAGAGCATTTGAGGAGGCATCAGGGATGTCTTTGATAAATAAAAGCTGCAAGGATAGCCAAGTGAACTCATCTCAAATAACCAAGTAACTGTAAACAAGAATGTATCTTCACATAAGTTTTAAAGGTTGTGCACTTAAGTACATAATTGAAGCGAAGAATGTAAGTGAACGCTACTCTAGTACAGATGCACTTACAGTTCCATGAACTCCTTTCCTTTTTGCCAATAATTTAAGAAATCGCAGCATAGATTGGAATTCTGAAAACAATTTTTGCACATATGAGAGACGACAAAACCAAAATGGCCGAAGAGGAATGAAAAAAAATCAGGACTAAGGTTTCGGTCCTTCTTTCCCAAATCAATCAACAAGACATTCTGGTAGTTTTATATTTTGCATTACATAGATATATGTGAAAAAAGGTTCAAAAACTTGATGTCATAAGATAAAAAAAACCGGAATGCATTTTACCTCCGCATTTGAGACAAGATGAAGAACATGCTTATTTGCACGAACTCCAGACAGACTTTTCTTACTGGTGCCATCAATATTCCTCATGAAGATTGTGTTTAATGTCTGCACACTAGGGCCAAAGAAACAACAATCCAATATATCCTGGAAATAATTAACAAGGGTGAAGAAATTCATTAAATAAAGGTCGGGAAAAAAAAAATCATAACAATGTTCTGGTGTTAACACAAAGCAACTAGCTAAAGAGCTCATGACATATTTAGTACAAAATATTGCGCACAGATGTTTAAGAATTTATTAACTCTTCACATATGTAATTGCTCCAAAAGTCATATTAACAAAGTTTCATACTTAACAAATGGCCCAAAAAAAAAATTTTCATACTTAACAAATAAACATACTCACCTTAGAAGTATATTTAAGTCGGGCATATGGTAGGTCAATGGAAATTCCGTCAAACCTAAACCACATTAGATGCACTTTTGCACCCTTAACACAGTGTATCTCAGATGCTTCAAGTCTCTTTTGAAGCATGTCATGCAAACAAACAAAAAAATTCCTCCTGCATAATTCATAGGCCATGGAAATCAAGACAATTATTGCCCTGCCAAATAGAAAATTATTGATAAATAGAAGAACACAATAGACTTACAGCTATTAAAGCAAAGAAAGGAGCAACACAGGAGGCATCAATATCAGATTCCGGACTGTGAAACTGAACATATTAGAAAGTTTAGAAGATAAACTAAGTTTTTTGACATGCCAACAAGTGGTGGCAAATCACAATAAATTAAAATATAAATGTTAGCTGAAGATTAAAAAGTAAAACTAAGAGCTTTCAACTTCAGGATTCATTAGCGAATCCCCCAAAGAAAAGGCTTAGACGGTCAAAAGGTCTTAGACCAGACAAAGACAAAGTAGTTCATCATTCAACGGTGGGTCACAATTCATTATAAGTAATATAACTAAGGATATACCTCCAAACCAAAAAAAAAAAAAAAAAAAAAATTAGCAGTGTTTTACTCAACAAGGAATAAAACTTGCAGTTCAGTCATGTGTGAATCAATTAATCCACATCTCTAGCAAGTGAGCATTTTATGGGCACACAAATTTTTGCAAAGGAGCCCTTAAAGCAGGTAAAGAACTTTAATAGTAAAAATGCGATATGATCAACTGAATTCAAAATGCCATATTTCCCTACTTCTACCACTCGGCCAAGACATAAACTGTAAATAGCAAACTAAAATCTTTGAAATTATATGATACGAACTGAAATTGAGAGGACATACTCCAAGGCCATAAGATCCACAGGTCATTACGGTGGCTGAAGTGACAGAAATTTGGTGCTTGGATGAAACAGTCTATAAAGTTATGTGCAACATCAAATAAACAGTTGTGGAAGGTCAAACAATACAAGTGTAGGATTGGTAATTGATTGATAATATCATCAAGATAGCATAACATAGAACATTTAAAATAATTATTCCAATGCAAGCATATCAGAAAGGAAACAAATATAAGATTAAAAGTGATAATGGAATCCTGTCTTGAACCTCCGCATTCATCACGTGGTGGCTGGCAATCTTCATATAAGGTACTCTAATCAAGAAGTCCATACTCTTTCACTCAATGGCACAATTAATGCAACCTGCAACATAAATTTCTACAAGATGTCCTTATTCTTTCACTAAAAGGCACAATAAATGCAAGGTATTTTATTTAGGTCATTAGCTATAACACAAATTTCTACAACTCCAAATTGAATGATCTTGCATTCATCCATCGTGCTGTGGAAAAATACCTCAGATACGTTGACGTTGATTACATCTTTAAGTGAAAGAATGAGATTTTTTTTTTTTTTGGGTCAAAACTTGCAAGATAGAGATTGCTAACATTCACATAACTAGCATTGCCCATCAATAACGCTAGCATCTACAAGAGTAACATATACTGCACAAGCCTTGTTGGAATCCTTACAAGGTTCACAACGCATCAACTCCTTTCATAATGTGATGTATAATACACCAGAAGCTTACGGCATTAGAATTACAATGCAATCCTACATTTGTTAAGGAAATTTCGTGGAATCACAAATTCATGATATTTTGTTATGTAGAATCATGGAAATGCTGTCAAACTATCAATGTCAACATCTTGCATGTGAATGAATCAAGAAAATATGATTTCACAGAGATGGGAAAACAATGCATTTCCCATCCGAGGAGGGATTAGAATAATGAATTCACGATTTTACATATTAGCTTCTACACCAAATGTATGATACAACTCACCATGTGCAAAAAGCAAAGAAAGCTACAAAAAAGGAATGAAAAAGCATATTCAAAAAAGATTGTCCAAGAATGTTCTGAGAACTATTATCAAATTTCTCCAAGAGTGAACAACAACGGATGTGTAGATGTCAAGTATACATAGCCTTAATAAACTAAACAAGTGCACTAGAGATTAAAAAATCCTAATACGTTAAAACCACAATTAATTGACCAAAAATATGGAATTTTCACAGGGAAGACAAAACACAATTCTGTTTCCATATCAAAACACTTAAAACGCCAAATACACTTTAGAATGATCAGAAGAAGAACGCAATATCTAACGCACAAAAGACAAGACATTGTGGAAAAGTAGAATAAGTAAAAGGAGGAGACTAAGTAACATGCTGTGTTGAGAGAGAAAACCTGTTCGAGCTTCTGAATGGCAACCTTCCTTCTTGACTCCTCTTTTGGTGACAGAACAAGTCCTTCATCAGCCATAAACTACAAATTGAATTGAACCCTGAATCATAAAAGAAACTAAAAACACACAACTCCCAAGAATCCACAAGAAAAGAGAAATTTGAAAAAAAAAGGAACTACAAGAAACACAACAAACATAAAGAAACAGCTTCCTCGAGAAGATATATTACCTAATGCAAAGACATTGATCTTTCCCCTGGATTCAGAAGGCACAGTGCAGGAGCGAGTAAGGTTGGATTATAATGAAACATCAACCCGGAGGACCGTTGCGGCCGCACAAAGGGGTCAGTCAACAAAAATGGAGGACGAAGAAAGAGAATGTTGAGGTTCACATTGCTGGAATAATCGAACTGGATACGGAAATAGCGAAGGAAAATGATTCCACTTTGAATCGGGTGGTGATAAGCATGCGCTTTCATACAAATAGCAAGCCCCGCCCATAGGAAAAAATGGCTTGGGAAAAGCCAAATCAAGAAGATGCACAAAACAAAAAAAAGAATCGATTCCAATAACCCGCGTTAGTTACTCCCGAATCCAAAAGGCAAAAAGATCATTATCTTAGTTGCTTTCCGTTATGATCCTTGCCGGTAAGAATTTACAAGCCACCTTCATTATGATCCTCCCCGATAGGAATTCACAAACCACCCTATATTTAGAACAGATATCGCCTTTCTTTTATCTTTCGTTGCATGACTTCTTCCTTAGATTCTCTCTTTTCTATCCTTCCTACTGCTCTGCTTTGCATGCTTTCTTCGAGCTTGATATCCATGTCGAAGTAGAAAACATTGTCTTGACTTTTGAGGTTACGGTGCTGTATACTCATTCTTGCGCTACATCAGACACGTGTGGTGGTATCTACTCGCCACCTGTAAAGATCCCAAAGATTTTGTCAGCTATGAAACACATAGTTACACCTTCCCTCTTAATCGTTTGTCTCTCTGGTCCCCCCCCCCCCCCAAATCTTTTGTTATTCTTCATTCTTCTTCCATCTCAATCTGAAACTGCTGAAATCTCAATATGATACGAGTCTACGACATCACTATCAATATCCCAATTTTCCCATTATTGTTTCCAATTTCTTACGTGAATTGCATAATTATCCTTTTCCCTAAAACAATTCATGTTAAACTTTGGAATATAATGTTTTTTGCTAATAGTTATGCACTACCTATGAATCTATGATTTTAATATAGGATAAAGTTTATAGTTTAAATTGAAATATAGATTAGATCTTACTGGAAGTAATAGTTAGTAGCAAATTACAGAAAATTTAACTTAGCAAAATCACTCAGCCATAAAGTTTAACAATTGTTTGGCGGATATGATGAGCTAGGATAAATTTGAAGTACATATCAACCTCCTGAGTCTTGTAAAACTATATCATAGAGAGTTTACATGGACTTTTCTCTTATAGACAAGTTGCTAACTTTGCTAATAAGAGGAAAGCAAAGAAAAGTAAGAAAGTTAAAAAAATATTAAAAAGTAAAGTTATTAGATTACCATTACTTAAATAATATTCAATGGAACGTGACTATGAGAAAGAGAAATCCTTATGTTATTGGTGTGACTTTATTGTTGGATAATTTGCAAGCATATCCGTAAATGTTTAAAGTGTTGTGGAAAGTGTACATGAGCCAAGAGAAAGGTGGGCCTCATGCAGAAATAAATGGGCCAATAGAAAGGTGAGAAGAAGACCAAGCGTATATATGAACTTAAACTTCCACGGGAATCCAAATATTAGGCCAAGAGAAAGATGGGCCTCGCGTGTATAAGAACAGGCTACTAGGAGTCCCCCTGCGTGCTAAGCATATCATAGTTCTAGTAAATTTTTGAGATTCAACCGACGGGAATTGGGTCTAATAGAAGGGACTAGTCTCCTACAACGTAGTGAATCAATATTCGAATATTTACTGGGAGAGGTGCCACATTTAGTACCCGAAAGTGTTGCGAATAGGATTGCTTCCAATAGGAGGATACCTATGCTTTAATAAAAAATTTTTTTTGAGATTCCATTTGATAAATGGTTAATTGGGATATCTGAACTTTTCTCCTCTTTTTCTTCAGGATCTTTCTATAAACCATTTTTCTTTGGGATCAAACATCAATTGCAACAATTCGATAAATGGCTCATTGGGATAGACATAGATAAACAATACTCACCTAAAAGCATATAAGAAGTTTTCTCCTCACAAGGCTCGAGAAAATTCAAAATTCTGACTGGTAAATGGATCAAAGCTTGTGTATAAAGTAGTAATGGTTATAACAAGTTTATATAAAGTATTGGGATGAAAGTAATTGTTCATGATGTAAATCAGTGTCTCAATACCATATAGCAATTAGGATAAGTGTGGAAATATGGAAAATGACTTTTACCCTTTCTATTATTTAATGGACTTCATACGTATGCTTTTGATCTTTGATTAAAACATAAATAATAAGGTAGAAAGATTGAAATTGTCTAGGTGGTTTCTCAGTTAATTTTCGCTTGTTTTCAAAGGAATAATATTAATAAAATTTATTATCTGATATTGTCCGAGTCCTACAATGTACAAGAGTAGACACAACAGAAATATATGAGGTAAAGTGTGTAAATTTACCACACAAATTGTGAACAAATGAAACGACTAATGATTTGCCATTTGGCTTGTTCTCATATATATTACAATCTATAGTTTCACGTGCATTAGGGCTCTCTCTATACATATAGAAACTGATCTCTATACCCTCATGTCGAGAAACCGAACTGGCCAATTCGGTTTAGAACTTAGCAGCAAATTGGATTTTCCCAGAACAAGACATTCTTAACAATTTGTATAACAACAATTGGATTTCATGATTGCATCAGCACTAATCTCTCTGATGATGACCCTGCCATAAATCAAGAAGAAAGTCCCCTTCCACCTTATGGAACTGCCAGACACAATAGATCAACATTGATGCATATTTAAATATTATTTTGGAACATACTGCAATATAATTATAAGACCTCATCTGTACTCTACAAACAAGGTCTTATAAATAGGATCGGAGCTAGTACCTTAATTTACTTTGTCTCCTATTTTTTCCCAAGATATCCCTATCTTGATTGTAAGGAGTTTCTATCAAAGGATAATTTTAATTATCCACTGTATATAATTGAAAAGAATAATTTAATTAGGGAGATCAATATACATTTGTGACAAATAACTTATACAATTAATATTCTTAATATCCCCAAATTGATAACCCCTTGAAGTTCTATAGATTATCCAATCAAGGCGATAATAAATTATTAATTAAACTGAGGAATAGGAACACATAACAAAACAAATTTTTAAGCAACCAGAAAATAGAAGCAATTAAAATAATTGGTAAAGTAAATCGGGAATTGAAAATCTTATCAAAAGCTAGGAATACAGAGCTTCAAACTAAAAACTCCAATGGACTTCACACGTACGCTTTGATCTTTGATGAAAACATAAATAACAAGGTAGAAAGATTGAAATTGTTTGAGGTGGTGGTTTCTCATTTTAATTTTCGTCTTCGTGTATTGTCCAAGTGCAACGCTCAAGAGAGTGGACATAGCAGAAATATATGAGGCAAATTATATAAAATTTTCCCATCCATTCATTTCTTAAATCACACAAATTGTTATAAAATGAAACGCTTAATGATTTTCCATTTGACTTGTTCTCAGGTATTACAATCTATAATTTCATCTGTATTAGTATTAGGCCTCTCTCTTCATCGAGGAAAAAAAAGTATGAGGCCTCTCTCTATTTCCATATAGAAACTGATCTCTATACCCTCATGTGTTGAGAAACCAAATCGGAGAGAATCTTATAATGTTTAGAATGTGAGTAATTTAACCTCCGACGAAATTTCGCAGCGAGTTGGATGTCCCCCGAACAAGACATTCTTAATACTTCATGTACCAATAACATTAATAGTTCGAGTCATTTCATGATTGCATCAGCACTAATCTCTCAGACGAACCCATCATAGATCGAGTTTTGTGGCAGCACAAAGGTCCAAAAACACAAATTCTGGTGTCCCCACCACCTTTTGGAGATCAAGAAGAAACTCCTCATCCGCTTTATGAAACTGTCAAACACATCAATAGAGAAACATTGATGCATATATATTTAGTTATTTGTTTTGGAACATTCTGGGAAATAAATTAGAACTTCCCAATAACAACATAAGATTAGTCCTTTCAACAAGATAAGTAATTAACTTGACTCCTTAAGTTCATGCATTTAAGCATTACAGACAAAATGCCGATAAAGAATATAAATATATAAATGTGTGTGTGTGTGTGTGTGGTGTTCACACTTCATCTTCAAACTCAAAGGCACGAACACAAAGGAAATTCGTCGTCCATTTAGATGATGATTTCAACATTATGTGTTAACCTGAGAAGAATGATGCTTTTCTAATAGCTATTTCTCTGTTATTACCTGAATTTCATCATGATGGATGCTAATGAGGTCACCAGAACGCCTTTAGATCTGTGTGCTCTACCTCGATATCAAGAAAAAAAATCTTATAATGTTTAGAATGTGAGTAAACTCATGAACATTAAGTTGAAGAAGTGAATATAAATTCATGGTCTTTGTAAGTAACAACTGGTATTTCCAAGCCTTCCACACAATATTAACCTACATCGAAATAAAAACGATGAGCTTCATTATATAGGTTGTCAAATAAAAAAGAGATAATATCTATGTCTGTCAAATTAATAATAGATTGTAACAAGCAAAGTAGATAGAAGAATTTACATTGTAAATTTGCTGTATGTATATGTCAATGATGATAATAACTTCATATGTATTCTTCTAAGAAGGGAAGAGATGACGGGAAATATCTTTGATATGAATGAGGAGATTTGGAAGAGAACTCCTGTTTATAATGATATAGGCCTGTTTGCTATTACAATTAAAATCACTTATAAACACGTTTCATGTAAACTAAGACAAAACTCCTCTCACATATTTACCCCGTATTCTGTAAATTACGATTAAAAAACTACTTACAAGCTATTCCAAACGGGCCCGTAGCATACGAATGTGAAGCTATCTAATAGCAATTATCATTCATGCCGAAATTTTCGTTGAGAAGATCAGGATTGGTACATGCATGTATTGATAGTGTGAAATTAGGTGTAAGTGTTTCTTTTTAATATTATTGAAACATTAAAGAAAGAAATTATTTATGAAAACTTATTTGTAAGGTTAAGTATAAAAAAAAAAGGATTAAGGTGCAATTTTAACAACAAAGTTTACCCGAAAGAGCACTGAGCACCATAAAGTTTATTTGGGTGCAAAAATATACATGAAGTTGTCAAAAGGGAGCATCTGGTACCATACCGTTAATGTCCGTCAGTTTACCATTAGAGGGGCCCAGAAGTCAATTTTAAGGTGCATTTTTAACAACAAAGTTTGCATCAAGGGGCATTAGGCACCATGAAATTTACTTGGGTGTAAAAATATACATGAACTTTGTAAAAGGAAAAAAAATAACAAAATTCTTCAACCTCCATAAACATCCATTAATTTTATTCTTTTTGGTCTCACCAAATGCTATATTTTCTCTTTGTAAATTTCTACTTCCAAGCCGATCCATCTTTCTCTCATCATAGTCAACACGCATACTCTCTATGTCATGTTGTTTTCTGAGCCTCCAAGCCTTTTATATTTTAAGCAAAACACATCTTTCCCTTCTAGGATATGAGGTTCATTACTTGCACTCGAGTACTACCTCCAGTCCTTAATATAGGATCCAATGAACTAATTTGAGGAGATTAAAATAAATAAATAAATTATTTTAAATATTATATTATTTATTTGACGCAATAGCATATAGTACATGATCTCTCTAAAATATTTATATGCACCATTAAATTATATATTAGTTTACAAGCCAAGAAAATTAATTTGGAGAAAAAACAATAAATATAATATTTTAAAGTAATTTATTTATTTATTTTTAATCTCCTCAAATTAGTCCATTGCATCCTATATTAAGGACTGGAGGTAGTACTCGGGTGCAAGCAATAAACCTCATATTTTAGAAGGGAAAGATGTGTTTTGCTTAAATACATATAAAAGGCTTGGAGGCTCAGAAAACAACATGACAGAGAGAGTGTGCGTGTTGACTATGATGAGAAAAAGATGGATCGACTTGGAAGTAGAAATTTACAGAGAGAAAATATAGCATTTGGTGAGACAAAAAAGAATAAAATTAATGGATGTTTATGGAGGTTGAAGAATTTTGTTATTTTTTTTTCCTTTTACAAAGTTCATGTATATTTTTACACCCAAGTAAATTTCATGGTGCCTAATGCCCCTTGATGCAAACTTTGTTGTTAAAAATGCACCTTAAAACTGACTTTCTGGATCCCTCTAATGGTAAACTGACGGACATTAACGGCATGGTGCCAGATGCTCCCTTTTGACAACTTCATATATATTTTTGCACCCAAATAAACTTTATAGTGCCTAATGCTCTTTCGAGTAAACTTTGTTGTTAAAATTGCACCTTAACCCAAAAAAAAATTATGAGTACCTTAATTGTTTTGATTTGAATAGTGGTTATAATTTTCTTTTATTGTGATGTAGCATACCAATGTGAAGCCATCCAATAACATCTGTCTTTCATGCGAAAATTTCTGCTGAAAAGATTAGGTTTGATGCATGTATGTATTGACAGTGTGAAATTAGGTGTAATTGTTTCTCTTTAATATCATTGAAGGATTAAAAAAAATTGTCAAAAAAATTATGACTATCTTAATTGTTTTAATTCGAATATTGGTGAGAAGACTTAGAAGACATCTAATAACATCTGTCTCTCATGCCGAAATTTCCACTAAAAAGATTAGGATTGATGCATGCATGTATTGACAGTGTGAATTTAGGTGTAGCTATTTTCCGTTAATATGGTTGAAAGATTCTAAAAAAACTATTTGTCAAAACTTATTTGTAAGGTTAAATATAAAAAAATTAAATAATTATTACTAACTTAATTTTTTTTAATTTGAATATTGGTTAGAATTTTCTTTCATTGTGATGTAGCATTCCAATGTGAAGCCGTATAATAACATCTGTCTTCCATGCCGAAACTGTCACTGAAAAGAATCGGCTTGATGTGTGCATCTATTGACAATGCAAAATTAGGCGTAAGTCTTTCTTTTTATTAATGTTTTTAAAAGATTTTTTCTTTAGAAAAACTATTTGTCAAGATTTATTTGTAAGGTTCAATATAAAAATGGTTAAATAAATATGCAGTATCTTGATTGCTTTAAGAAGAAAATATCGCAATTCAACCCTTCACTAAATGCAGAATTGTGACATCAAACCATTCTAGGAAATTATGACTATTTCTGAAAAATTATGCCACGGCATCATTACTCTTTGGATTTTTTACCTTAGAGTTGATCGTAGCATCCCTTGATGCTGTGGCATACTCTTCTATTCTATTTATATTTATAAGTTATTTTCATTATATGTCACCGACAAAAATAAGTGACAAGTAAAATTAAATATTCATGTAAAAAATTAAAAATGTGACTTATAAATAGAGAAAAAAATATTTTTTTAACTTAAAAAATAAAATCATCTTGTTGACTCTAAATTGATGAGTAAAAATTTTACTAAAAAACTTCCAAACTATTTAGACATCAATATCATAACAATAAAATAAAGGATGATAAAAAAAAAAGCTTTTATTCTGATGGAAATTTGAAAGAAAAATTAACTTTACAATTTTTTCTTGCCAATCAATTTAAACTATTAATATCGTTTTTCTTCAAATTGATTACACACAACTATTTCAAAGAAATCATGTAACATATGTTGTAATTAAGTAATATTTATTTTCATTAATATCTTATTAGTCAACTAGATCTTATATTAAGGACTAAAGATAGTAGTATTAATTAAATTGACAAATGTGTCATGATTTAATATTAGAAACACGCAACAAAACACCTTCAATTAACAAAAAATAGATGCGAATTAAATTAATCGATAAATAGGCAACTCGCTAAGCATCATGTGGGTTTATAAGCCATGGAATTCCTAGGATTATTAACTTATTATAGTGACTTGTTTGATTTCTAAGGTCTATTATGACGAACCAGTATTTTAGATCCCTCGTCGTCATGGGTCCACTGTGAACGGGTAATAATACTACCTCCTATCCTAATTATAAGACCTTATTTGTATCTAAGGTCTTATAATTAGGATCAGAGGTAGTAGTGATGAAGTAGCTTTCAATTAGAATTTAGAGGAAGCCAGCGGTAATACTTAAGTATTTAGTCTTCTTAATAATTACAATTTTTATGGTCCTCTCTGATAAAATCATTTTCTTTTGGTCCTTCAATTCCTCCTAATTTTCCCACTGCTAATAAACTTTATCATCTAATGTTGTCATAGCGTAGCGTTCAATTGAAAAAGAAAAAAAAAAGAACTACACTATTTCGTTATCACAAGATATCAAAATATCACTAATTTTATGTAGAATCTAATAATAATAATAAAAAAAAAAATTAGAAGGTTGGTATTAAAGGGAGTTATATCAGAAGTTCCAAACCCGATCATGCTGCTTTATACTTTAGAAACTAATCTTGTAATGTCGAGTAATTAAACCTCCTTCAAAGAACTTAATAGCAAATTGGATGTCCTCAGACCAAAACATTCTTAATACAACGTATAACAACAACATTAATAGTACCATATATTAATTTCATGAGCATCAGTAATAATCTCTCTGACACTACCATAGAACTAAACTCGTTCCAATCTAGTTTTACAGTAGGCGGAATTCCGTCCACTTGAGAGTGGGTGGCCGCATCTGCACTTACTGAAGAATATTCAAGACAGAATAACGTATGACGACAACCACTGACATAGATTATCTCAAATAAAATGATGCTACATTCACAGCTTTCGCTGTTAATGTCTAGAATGTGAGTAAACTCTTGCACATTAAGGTGAAGAACTGAATATAAATTCATGGTCTTTGTAAGTAACAACTTGTATTTCCAAGCCTTCCACAACACTGTTAACCTATATCGCAATGAAAATGATGAGCTTCATTTATAGGGTGTCGAATGAAAAAAGAAAAATCTGTAACTGTCAAATTACCGATAGGTTGTACTAGCAAACTATATAGAAGAACTTGCATTGTAAATTTGCAGTAGCATATACATGTCAATGATGATAATAACTTCATATGTATTCTTCCAATTAAGAGGGGAAGAGATGAAGGAAAAATCTTTGATATCAATAAGGAGATTTGTAAGAAAACTTCCTTTTTATAATGATGTGGAACGTAAAAGTGAACCCATCTAATACCATCTGTCAATCATGTCGAAACTTCGGCTGAAAAGAACATGGTCGATGCTTGTGATTGCTAGCCAATGTTCAAAAATTGGACTAGACCGGCCAGTTCAAACCGAAATTGATGAACCGACCAGTTGTCTAGTCCGATTCACCTCCTAAATCAGAAAAAAGCCAACGTGTTGTAACTTGGCCTGAACCAGAGTAAGCCGGAGAAAACTAGAGTAAACTGCTGGTTTGGCTGGTTACACTGGGTTGCTTATGAGAAAGGAGAAGAGGGGGAGAGGGGGAGTAGAGGAAGACGGAGGAAAGAGCACATATCTAAAAGATAAAGGAGACCAAAGTAAGAAGGAAGAAGAGTGACAGTCACCGTCATTCGCATGCTGTGATAGTTATTCTGTCATCACCATTCTCCTCCAGTAAGAAACGATCAGATCTGAAGTGAGAAGCCATGGAAGCTGCGAGAGAAATGGTTACCCACATAATAAATGCCTGTTTGGATTCACTTTTATCCAGCTTAAAGTGAGCTTAAATTATAAAATAAGCTAGATTGCCCAATAGGCCTGATTGGGCTTATAGAAAAAGTGGCTGATGGAACGCTGGATTCTCATAAGCTCAAGAAAGGAGCTTATTGCTTAGCCCAGAAGAGCTTCTCGCGGGGAAAAAAAAAAAAGAAAGTGTGGGGTGTCAGATGCTGTGTTGTTTTTTCCCTCTCATTTTCATTTCCCCGTCTCACACAGCTCGTCTTTTTCCTCTCCCATTTTCGTGCCTGTTCCTTTTTTCCTCTCCCATTCTCTCTTGCCGCCGTGAGTTGAAGGTCGCCCCGCTGAAGGTCCCTCTCTGGTCACCGTGAGCACCGTCGTGCGCTTCGAGTCGTGGGTGTGAGGTGTCCATGGTCGGCTGGAGGTGCTTCTTCCTTGCAAGTCCGAGCTGGTCACGCCGTCTGCAACCGAGGTCGCCGCCGTCTGCCTGTGGTTTCAAGCTGTGCGTCGATCTTGTCTTGCGATACACGGTGGGATCTATCTCTAGCTGCCTTCGATTCGGTTGATCTGTTACAGGTTGGTGATTACAATTTTTTCTTTCTTTTCTGGTTTGATTCTTGGTCGGATTTGCTGTCGCCGGTGGAAGTGAAGAGTTCTCCGTCGCCTGGTGTTCGGTTTATGATTTTTTCGATCTGGTTTGTTGCGGTGCTCTGTTTCTGTCGCTGGTGGAAGTCAAGTGTTCTCCGTCGTCGGTGATTTTTTCGATCGGTTTATGATAATTGCTTTGTTTTGCTTCTGGTTTTTCGACGGCTTGCTGGTGGTTTTGTGAATTAACGGGGAGCAGAACGTAGATGTTAAACGGACCTGATGTATACGTGATGAATCATTCATTTTTTTTTGGTGAAAACGTGATGATCATTCTGGATATTGTATAAGTGCGTATGAGCTTGTGTATATGTGTATATCAGAGTGTTACACTGATTATTGGGTTGCAATGGTCCTGGAATTTTGAAAGAAAAATGTACAAAAAAACAAAATTTTTTATGTGAAATAGATTGAAGTGTATATCAGAGTGTTACACTGATCATTCAGTAGTTTTATGTGAAATAGACTGAAGAAAGTAATTTGATAACAATTTTTTAGTCATTATAATGCTGGTTTTTAATAATGTAATTAACTACTGAATTGTCTTCCCTAATTAAATTTCTATTAAATAAGTCATTATTAATTAAGTTTCTGTTAAAATATGGCAGTTCTAATTGAAAGATGAACAATTTTTTTTCAAACAATAAGAAAAACAATTGATTAATTGAGTTTTTGAATAAGAAAGCAAAACAGTTTTTGCAATTATAATGTGTTAATTAATATTTTTATATTTCATAATAATAATTGGAGTTTTGATAACAAATGCATTTACAATAATATTAAGAAAATAGTATATATGTTTGTTTGGTGATTACATAATGTGGCTTTCATTATTATATATTTAGGGTTTTGGTTGATTTAGTTAGTTTTGTTTCCATCAAAAGGATAAAGAAATGGACAATGATAAGGGAAAAGCGACATGGGATCCTTACACGACAAAGATTCTAATCGATGTTTGTGCCGAGCAAATAGTGCACAAGGAACGACAAGGAACATCATTTACAAGGCCTGGTTGGGGAAAAATTGAAAAGAACTTTCAAGAAAGGAGTGGGAGAATGTATGACAGAAGGCAATTGAAGAATAGATTTGATATATTGCGAAAAGATTGGAAATTGTGGGATAAACTGATGTCTGGAGAGACTGGGATTGGTTATGATGTAGCCACAAATAGGATTTTAGCCTCCGATGAGTGGTGGCAACGAAAATTACTGGTAATTATTTCCGTTGGTTGAGTTTTAATTTTGAATATCCGTTACGACTTTGTTTGATTTTGCCTAATTATGTTAATGTAATGTAGGTTGACCCTAATTTCAAGAAATTTAGATATCAGGGGTTGATGTTTGCATCAGAGCTGCAGAAAATATTCAAAGATGTTGTGGCTTCGGGAGAGTATATGTATGCACCATCAGCCTCACAGCCCCAGTCGACACCTGTGACACAGGCTGGTACAGAAGAGGAGGAGGATGTTTATAGAGTTGGCCTGGACCAACAGGAAGGGTCAGGGGACAGTGAAGATGGAAATTTTGGAGTTGACCCAACAGCCACTGCAGGATTCACCGATGACTTTGCCGGTTGCAACTTAAACACCCCTGCGAGTACTGGACCAAGTGGCTCAGGAAGCTATGGAAAGAGGAAGAGGGGTGAGACATTTGATGTAAAGAAGAAGAAAAAAGTTTCCGCGTCTACTAAAATTTCTGATAGTCTTAGTGTTATAGCAGCTGCTTCTGACAAGCGAGCAGCGGCACTGGTTGAAGATCCCCAAGTAGTTGACAAGGTTTTAGCACACCTGACTACCGTTGAGGAGCTTAATGATGATCTCCAACTATATTATGCATGTGCCAAGATGCTTACGCGGTTGAGGTGGGCTAGGCGAGCCTATTTGGGGTTTATGCATGATAGAAGGAAGTTGTTGGCGTGGTTAATACCGGCAGCACAAGATCCAGACACATGGAAGTAGGCACCTCTAGAATAGGATTTAGTTTAGGATTTAGTTGTTGCACTTGTTAACTTGAAATGTTTGCTGTTTGAACCTGAACTGATGTGACTTGTTGTAGGAACTTTAGTAATGACTATGTAATATATTTATGCTAATTTCTAATTGTCATCTATGTGTTTGGTTTTTCTGTTTGTAGTGTGAAAATTATTTACATGGGGTTTAGTGTAGTCCTTATAATGCTTACACTTTGTTGTTATTATAGTTACAGGGTTAACTCCAAAAATGGCTAATTGGAATGATGATTCACAGTGGAATGAAGATACTGTGAGGGATTGGGATGATGATTCACCGTGGAATGAGGATACTTTGAGGGATTGGAATGATGATTCACAGTGGAATGAAGATGACCATTCAAGACGGTTATCCATGATTAATGAGGAATTAACACAATATGAAGCAGTAGGTGCATTGGTTGGTCATTACTGTGAAATGTATATGTTTAAACAACCCTGTAGAACTAGTGAGCAAACAGGAAATTTATGGGTACAAGACATTATGAATGGGCATGATGATCGATGTCCTGAAATGTTTAGAGTGGATAAACATGTTTTCCACCTCTTATGTACTAAATTGGAGGAACATGGTTTGCGAAAGTCTAGGTACATAGGAATTGAAGAAGTGGTCGCGATGTTTTTAAATACGATTGCACATGGACAATGTAATAGGATGATCCAGGAACGATTTCAACGTTCAGGGGAAACTGTAAGTAGGCACTTTCACAATGTACTACAAGCTTGCCTTAGCCTATCAAGTGAACTCATTCGACCTGTAGATCCTACATTTCGTGGAACTCATAGAAAAATTGAGAATGATCCACGTTATTATCCATTTTTTAAGGACGCAATCGGAGCAATTGATGGTACTCACATACCGTGTGTTGTCCCCGCTGCAAAACGAGATAGATTTATTGGCAGAAAGGGAAATCCATCACAAAATGTCATGGCTGTATGTGATTGGGATATGTGTTTCACTTTTGTCTTGGCAGGATGGGAGGGATCTGCACATGATGCTCGTATATTTGATAGCGCTATTACAAATTCATCTCTAAATTTCCCTCATCCACCTCCAGGTATATGTTTATATGTTCCAATCATGCACGTTTTTAATTATTTTATATTTTCATTCATTTCATAACGTCTGAAATTGTTTCATGAATCTTTAGGGAAATATTACTTGGTTGATGCGGGATATCCAACACCAAATGGATATCTAGGTCCATACAGATCTGAGCGCTACCACCTTCCGGACTTCCGACGACAAGTAGGATTCCGAAATAGTAACGAAGCCTTCAATTATTATCATTCCAGTTTAAGGTGCACAATAGAAAGAACATTCGGTGTCTGGAAGAATAGATTTCAAATCCTACGAAATATGCGCAGTTACGACTTCCAAACACAAGTGTACTTGGTTTGTGCAACAATGGCCATTCATAACCTTATAAGGAGACATTCAAGCTTTGACTTCTATTTTCAACAAGCTGAAGATGGTAATGTAATTGGCGAACATGATCAGACTGAAGCTAGTCAACCATCACCTTCAAATGTCAATTCACAGTCTTCATCTCATATGAATCGTGTCCGTGATGCAATCAGAGACCAAATTATCCATAGCTTATCAATTAATTAATTATGTAATATTATTATTTCATTTCACTTTGTCGCAATACTACTAATTGGAGTTCAAAACAGTTTTATTCATTCAAATTATGTTTTGCTTTTATTTGCCTAATATTTTTTATGATTTCTCTAAATTTTTCAATTTTAATTCACTCTAAATTTCACCTCTTCATTATATTATCTCAATTCTTTTTTTTTCATGTTTCACTTTATATTTCAAATATTTTTTGATTTTTTAAATATTTTATAATTTAATCCACTCATTAAATTTTATTTCTTCATATTATTTTATTTTAATTTTATTGTATTGTCTTAAATCAATTTTTCATCATGTTTCATTATTTATTAAAACTCATGCCCATTTTGGTAATTTTTCAGCCAAAATTACTTTTACTCAACTATAATCCAAACAAGCTTTTTCCAATCTCATTTTTGTAAACTAGCTTATCTGAACTCCAATCCAAACACAATTCAGCTTATCCAATTTAATTTTTACCAACTTCACAAGCTACTTTTTCTATAAGCTGCTTTTCCAATCGCTATTCCAAACGGACCCTGAAGAAGAAGAAGACACAAACTGACACTAGAGGAAGAAAAGGCTGGCACTATAGGTTATGTAGCCTTTAGAGTGTTAAAGACTCAAGACATAAAGTAAGAGAGAGAATGAAAAGGGGTGAAAAATAAGAATGGGTCACGTGAAGGAGATAGGAAAAGGGTCAAAGAAGAAAGAATTTATATGTGTGTGTGTGTGTGTAAGGGATGTGGAGATAGCTTGGATATCTTAAATCAGGTTAAATATTATTTTTTTATTATTTTAATGATTACTGGTTTGATTTTAGTCTGATCTCGATCTGACCCACTAACATTTGAATTATGATCTCAATTGGTTTAATATCTGGTCCATTTTTTTTAACCTTGTTGCCAACACGATATTCGGTGTGAGTTTGATCTATTCCTTTTTAGTCTTTATGAATTTTATTTTTTGAAAAGAACTATGTCAAAACATATTGGTAAACTTAAATATAAAAAATAATTAAATTATTATGCAGTATCTTAATTATTTTAATTTGAATATTGGTTACAATTTCCCTTCTACTGTGATTTGGCATACAAATGCAAAGCCATCTAAAAACACTAGTAATAGATGATTTGTCTATCTTGCTGAAACTTCTGCTGAAAGGAGACTAAGAGAGCAAGGTTGATGCATGTGATTGACTGTGTAAAATCATGTGAGTTTGTTTCTCTTCAATGTATTTTGTATGAACTTTTTATGAAAAAAATATTCGTCAAAATTGTGAGCTTAAATATAAAAATAATTTAAGTAATTATACAACGTATTTATTACTTCAATTTGAATATTGATGTAGCGTACAAATGTGAAGTTATCTAATAACATGTGTCATATGTGATACTATATGATTCATCAATCATTCCAAGACTTCCAATGGAAAGAACAAGGTTGATGTATGTGATTAACAGTGTGAAATTAGGCGTGAGTATACTTCTTTTTAATGTCTTTGCATGATGTTTTTAGATGAAATAGTTGTCAATATATTTATAAGCTCATATAAAAATAATTGAACAATTATGCAGCGTCTTAATTGTTTCGATTTGAATATTAATAGGCTGGAATTTTTGTTTTATGGTGATGTAGGATACAAATGTAAGAGGGAAAAGAGATGAAATGAAGAGATTTCTAAAATAATTTTCCCTTTATAGTGGTATAGCATAAAAGTGTGATGCCATCTAAAATCACCTGTTAGTCTATTAGACCATTTGTTAATCCTGTCGAAGTTTATGCTGGAAAGAACAAGGTTGATACATGTGATTGAGATTTGAGAGTATGAAACTTACAGTGATGTAGCGTATAAATGTGAAGCAATTAATGTTGTAACTCTTATCATAGCTGATTTCTCAATCATGCCGAAACTTTGACAGAAAAGAGCAAGGCTGATGCATGTGGCGATTGACAGTGTGAAATTGTGGGTGTGTTCCTTTTAAATGTCTTTTTGTATGATATTTTTATTTGAAAAAATTATTTCTCAAAACATATTTGTAAGCTTAAAGATAAAAATAATCAAATAATTATGCACCATCATCTTAATTGTTTTAATTTGAATATTTATTTAGTCCATTCTCTTTGATTTGTAGCTTTGATGCACAATTTATCATTCTAGCTTTTTAATCTTTTTACAATGATATATGATCGATCACCATCAAAATAGTTGGATAATTTAGAAAATATTACTCGAGGCAACCACATATCAAGGAATGTTGAACCCGTAACCCATTGCAAGGATAGCATATTATATTATAATTTCGTTGCAGAGCTATCTATTAAGATTTTTGATGCAATATATATATATATATATATATATATATATGAAGACTTATTTTTCTAGGAAAAATATTCCAAGAAGTTAAATAATATATTATATAGCATTTAAATTTAAATTAATACCCGAACTCAATATTAAAGCTCACTAATGTCAAGATCAATGTATAAATCTTTTATGGTAAGCGTTGTGCGCATACAAATAAATTAATTTCAGGTAATAACACCTGTTTTAGCTTATTTGTCAATATATATCGAGTTTGTAAGAAAAAAGTCAAAACTTTAGCGTTCAAAAGAAATGAGTTGATAAGATGGATACCTTAAAATTAGATGTGGTTGGTTTCTCTCTCTTTCTT
This sequence comes from Neltuma alba, assembly GCF_004799145.2. NCBI lineage: Eukaryota > Viridiplantae > Streptophyta > Magnoliopsida > Fabales > Fabaceae > Neltuma > Neltuma alba. The sequence goes on along the minus strand of NW_021633329.1, from coordinate 1,982 downwards.
TTTTAATGAAACTTTAAAAATAAATATATTAGTAAACTTATTTTTCAAGCTTCAATAAAAAATTGGAGTTTTTAATTTAATTTAATTTAAGTCAATATCTAAACACAATTTATATATAAACTGAACATTTTTAATCTGATTAAGTTAATAATCAAAGTTGATATGGGTTTGCTTGATGATTTCATAATGCATAAACCTCATTATCTAATACTGTCCTAGTGCACCGTTCAATTGGAAAAAGGGGGGAAAAAAAATTCAAAACTACACTGTTTCATTATCCTGAGATATAAAAATGTCGCTGCTTTTATATAAAATCTAACAAAAAAAGTTTAGAAGGTTGAGGCATTATTACAAAAGGTATTAAGGAGACATATTAAGGAAGTCCCAAACCCACCCATGCTGCTCTATATAATTTAGAAACTGATCTTATAATGTTTGGAATGTGAGTAATTAAACTTCCTCTAAAGACCTTGGCAGCGAGTTGGATGCCCCAAGAACAAAACATTCTTAATATTTTTCGGTCATAATTATAAGATCTTGTTTTTAGATTATAAACGAAATTTTATAATTAGAATCAGAGGTAGTACTTCATATAACAACATCAACATTAATAGTACCAACTGTACTAATCTCTCATACCATAGCATAGAACCAAAATTGCTCCAATCTAGTTTTACAGGGAGCAAAGTTCGGAACCGGCAGTGTGTGGCAGCTTCAGCATCAGTTGAAGAATATCTCAGAGGGAACAACGCATGACGACAACCACCGGCATAGATTATCTCCTACAGAATGATCCTTCTGTCACAGATTTCTTCATCACAAGATGAAACACAAATTCTGTGTGCCGTGGATCATTAAACCTCCTACAGAATCTTTTAATGTTTAGAATGTGAGTAAACACATGCATAATGAGGTGAAGAACTGAATATAAATTCATGGCCTTTGTAAGTAACAACTTGTATTTCCAAGCCTTCCACAACATTGTTAACCTACATCGAAATAAAAATCATAAGCGTCATATATAGGGTGTCAAATCGAAAAGAAAAACCGATATGCCATATTAATAATAAATTGTACTAGCAAATGAGATAGAAGAACTTACATTGTAAATTTGCAGTATATCCATGTCAATAATGATGATACTAACTTCATATGCACTCTTCTAAGAGGGGAAGAGATGAAGGAAATTATTCTTTGATATGAATGAGGAGATTTGTAAGAGAATTTCCCTTTTATAACGATACGTAGCATGCAAATGTGAACCAATATAGTAACATTTGTCATTCATGCCGAAATTTCTGTTGAGAAGATCAGGATTGATCATGCCGGTATTAACAATTAAATAATATGCACTATATCTCTAATTGTTTTAATTTGAATATTGGTTAGAATTTTTGTTGTTGTGTTGTATGATACCAATGTGAATCCATCTAATAACATCTGTCATTCATGCCGAAACTTCTGTTGAAAAGAACAAAATTGACGCACATAGGTATTGACACTGAAATTATATGTTAGTGTTTCTCTTTAATGTTTTTGAAATATTTAAAAAAAGAACTATTTGTCAAACTTTTTTTATAAAAGTTAAATATGAAAATAAATTAAAACAGTACCTCTTATTCTTAATATAAGTATTAGCTGGAAATTCTATTTGGTTCTGAACATCTCCAATCCATTTTGTCTAAGTAATTCATATGGCAAATTGTACATGTTAAAAATTTTTTATTAAGAAATAATTCAATGCATATGATTTATAAGGATATTTATGAAAGATAACATCATTTATTACAATAATAAACTTAACTAATTTTTTAATATTTATAAATTAATAATTTAGCTCTTATATTAAAGGACAAAAGTAGAAATTATGCACTATATATCTTCTTTGTTTAATTTGAATATTGGTTGCATTTTTTTTATACGTGATGTAGATATGATAATGACGCTCTCTAATAACATCTGTCATCCATGCTGAAACTTCT